>NC_060893.1:22720100-22727600 GCF_014805685.1 Silurus meridionalis | reverse complement strand
GTGTGTGTGCGCGTGTGCGCTCTGTGACAGGTTATAGTGTGTGTGTGTGTGTGTGTGTGTGTGTGTGTGTGTGTGTGTGCGTGCGTGCGTGCGTGCTCTGTGACAGGTTATAGTGTGTGTGTGTGTGTATGTGTGTGTGTGTGTGTGTGTGTGCGTGCGTGCGTGCGTGCTCTGTGACAGGTTATAGTGTGTGTGTGTGTGTGTGTGTGTGTGTGTGTGTGTGTGTGTGTAACTGCTCTGTGATTTTAACAGACAGGTTATAGTGTGTGTGTGTGTGTGTGTGTGTGTGTGTGTGTGTAACTGCTCTGTGATTTTAACAGACAGGTTATTGTGTGTGTGTGTAACTGCTCTGTGATTTTAACAGACAGGTTATTGTGTGTGTGTGTGTGTGTGTGTGTGTGTGTGTGTGTGTGTAACTGCTCTGTGATTTTAACAGACAGATTATAGTGTGTGTGTGTGTGTGTGTGTGTGTAACTGCTCTGTGATTTTAACAGACAGGTTATTGTGTGTGTGTGTGTGTGTGTGTGTGTGTGTGTAACTGCTCTGTGATTTTAACAGACAGGTTATTGTGTGTGTGTGTGTGTGTGTGTGTGTGTGTGTGTGTAACTGCTCTGTGATTTTAACAGACAGGTTATTGTGTGTGTGTGTGTGTGTGTGTGTGTGTGTGTGTGTGTGTGTGTGTGTGTGTGTGTGTAACTGCTCTGTGTTTTTAACAGACAGGTTATAGTGTGTGCATGTAAAAATGTGTTGTGACATTTTGCCATCTACTCTAGATATACCATGCTTCAGCAGAAAGGGTGGATACGCCTGGAGCGCACGTGTGTGTGTGTGTGTGTGTGTGTGTTGTTTCCGTTTACCCCTCTAGTCATTCCTTTCTACACCAATTCCAAAACTATACAGAAAAACACCCACCCACGCACAGTCATTTCCGCCCACACTGAACACACCACGGTTCCAGAGAAGGAGGTGGAGACACCCGGAGTGCACACGTGTGTATGTTCGTGTGCGTTTGTGTGTGTGTGTGTGTGTGTGTACTGTAAGTGTAATAAGTAGAGAAGGTTCTCACAGACGGGTCCTTGATGCAGCAGGAGAAAGGCACACCGCAGCGTTCCCGACTCGGGTTCAGCTTTGTGCAGTTGAAATAGATGTTCTGGTTCCAGTCGTCCGGGCCGTGGGCACCACAGCACAACCACTACACCCACACACACAGATTACTTCACAATGTTACGTCACTGGTTCACCATTAGAATGAATATATATATATATATATTAAACCATTCATTCTGTCCGTTTCCATAGTAACCATGCGCACGCGAAAAAAAGACGCGTTTCACGGTCCGAGGAAGGAGTCTCCAGTTTCAGTGCTTTGTTATTCACAAATGATAAAACTGCGCAACCAAAAGTTTGTGGACACCTGAGCATGTGGAGGATGGTGGCTTAGTGGTTAAAGCATTGGACTTTGGATCTGAAGGTTATGAGTTCAAACCCCAGCCATGCCAATCTGATACTCAAGGGCCCCTGAGCAAGGCCCTTAACCCTATAGCTGCTCAGTAGTATGAATGAGCCAAATGCCATAAAATGTATCCTATACGCCAATGTTGGGAACAGTAATAGTGACTCCCGGAAACATTTCAAAATATATCCAAAAGTATTGGGACACCCGAATTTTCCAGCCATTATGTGGGTCTTGTTATTGTATAGGACGTATGGAATGAATTTTTCCCTCACTTACACTAGGAGACCCAAACCAGTTCCAGCATGACAATCCAGTTACATGGAGATCTGCTTTACATGGGTCGGAAGATGTGGAAGATCTCCTGCTATAGAGCTCCAAACCTAATGAACAGCTTTGAGATAAATGTGAATGCTGACTGCAAACCAGACCTCCTCACCTTCTCACCTACATCAGTACCTGACTTTACTAACACCCTTGTGGTGAAATTAAATCTCAACAAAAATCTAGTGGAACAACATCTCAGAAGAGTGAAGCCTAATTGTACGGCAAATGAGAACTAAATGTGGAATGGGATGTTCAAAAAAGGAGCACATACTAATCTTATGGTCAGGTGTCTACAAACGTTTGGTCACAGTGTACATTTTAGTGTACATTGAGGATGAACAGAATTATAAAATGACGTTAAAACTCACGTATTCCTGGGCAAAATCAATGAGGTTCTGCAGGTCGATGTCGTCTCTGTACGCTTTGACGTTGTTGTAGATGAAGAAGTTCAGCTGGTCTTTGATCCAGTCTTTAAAGACGAAGGCCAGAATTCCAGCAGTGAGCTCGAGGAAAAAGATCAGCCCTAAAAACACAGAGAACTGCAGGAGAGAGCAAAACAAAACAAAAAACCCGTAAACATGAGCCGTAAATCGATGGCTGTTTGTCGAGCCTATAAAATACGCCTCATACTCGTTTATTTACATCTGATTATTACAGTGAAAAAATACATTTTTTACAAAAACCTGTAATAGTAAAAATTGTGTTTTACCAAAAGAATTTAATTAAAAAAATTGTCACTAAAACTTTTTTTTTTAAAGCAAAACAAACAAACAAACAAAAAAAACGGTTTCAATAATATTACATTCACATATTTAGATTTTGCTTTGTAAACAAAAATAAATTGTTTTTGATAGTAAATATCATATAAGCAAAAAAATTAATAGTATTTAATAAAAAAATATTAAAAGAATTACTGAAAAAATGTCTGATAAAGATTGGAAAATAGTTTTTTTTTTAACATTTTTTTTAAGATTAAAAAAATGGGATAAGTTTCAGCATTACTGAGGGTTTTGATATCATTTCTAATAATAATAATAATAATAAAAATACTAATAGTTCATTATAATACTAATTATACTGAAATAAATACAGATAAATACAGAATAAATACAGATCGTTGCAACAACAACAACAACAAAAAAAACCCTGCACTTTATTCAGTGTCTGTTACACTGCCATATGAAGCAGCAGCAGCAGCAGTTTGTAATGATACGTTCGTTTGCTCCACATTAGCCCAAATTTAAAGAGGGGAAAAAAACTTTTATTTTTATTATAAAAAAGTTCATGATTTATGTTTAAACTTTTTTTTTTCTGAAGATCAAGCCGACTGTATTGGATGTTGCGGGAAAGATACTTGCTTTGACAACGTTGTGTGAATAATTAATTCAATCCTCAATTCAACAAAGGACTGAACAAACCTTGAACTGATTCACTGAAGAGGAAAGCCAAACATCTGCAGGAAACACACACACACACACACACACACACACACACACACACGGCCAGCACAGCAGGAAAACTCACAAATTTGAGCAGGAAGGTGTTTTCTCTCAGAGCGCCGATGCAGCCGGCAAAGCCCAGGATGAACATCACCCCTCCGACTACGATGAAGAGCCACACGGGATCGAAGCCGCCCAGATCCGTGATGGAGGACAGGTTCGACAACACGCCCTGTGGAAAAACAAGCGTTATCTCGCTGCGGAAATCAAACGGCGAAAAACATCTAGGCTTGTACAGGAGGAAATCCTCACAGCTCGGACACAGGAAGGGATAAGAGCAGTGTGTGTGTGTGTGTGTGTGTCGGGTGTCTGGGAGGTTTAGGCTAAAAAATTTGTGCTTTACAGTTGTTTTTACCTCAGAAAAACAATGTTTTGATTGTGTGCAGACATTGACAACTTGAATTATTTAGCATTTCAATGATCAATGGTCTTTGGGGAGCATGTTCCTTCAGTTTCTATACAAGAAACTCAGTTAAAGGCAAAAAACACACAAAAGTCAAAGACAAAGGAATGAGTGGAGGAAAGTTCTGTGGAGTCCAAATTTGACATTTTTGTCTCTCACAGAAGAACTTGTGTGGAGAGAAGATGTTAGCAGACTGCCCTCACCCCCACAGTCAAACATAGAGGTGGAAACTCATTGGTTTGGGGTTGTTTTGAAGCAGGGAAGACTTATGGAGGCTTATTCTGGAAAGTAAAAAGAACCAACATGGCAACCATTCCATACTTCAATACCATGCAAATCCATTTTTCGGATTGAACAAACTGCCTGGTCACCTACATCCTATTAAACTGCTCTGGGATGAACGAGAAATCTAGTGAAGAACATCGGTTTAAAAGAGGCAATGCAAAGTATCTCGGCTTAACGTTTGAGACGAACTGTCCTGATGCCGAGAAAGTGTAAAGCTGTTATTTATGCTAAAAGAGGATTTTTCAATAGAAATAAAGTCTAACTAAAGTCTAGTGTCTCTATAGAAGACAAGTGTTTCCACACGCTTGACCATAAGATTGAATTGAGACGTTCTGGTATAATAAAATAAGGTTTAACTGTGCAAGAAGACACGAGGCATGCATTATTTTAACAATGCTCTCTTTTACTGTGAACACAAAGCGACGTGATGATCTAAATCACGTTACTCGGTACACGCCCAGGAGTAAAGATAGCTCCCATGGTGCAGTTCAGGAAAATCGGCCCCCAGACCGCATAGGTACAAGGATCCTGTGGGGTGAGTTTGAGGATGAAACACCACACAAGTATGTAAAACAGTCAAGTTACAAATATCACAGATTTCTGTTCTGAAGGTATTAAAAATAAAAGATTATTAATTAATTTTACCAAAATCATTCCTGCAGCTTTGACAGTTATGTTTTAACAGCATGGATGTAAATACACAAATACAAAATACACAAATCTCATGAGAGAGCGATGTGAGAGAGAGAGCGCTGTGAGAAAGCGATGTGAGAGAGTGATCTGAGGAAGCACTGTGAGAGAGTGCTCTGAGAGAGCTGTAAGATAAAGCGCTGTAAGAGAGCGCTGTGAGCGAGCGCTATGAGAGAGATCGCTGTGAGAGAGCGAGATGGTGAGCTGGCGAGTGGGTGAGACAGCTGTGAGAGACAGCTGTGAGAGAGAGAGAGAGCTGTGTGAGAGAGAGCTGCAGAAGAGAGCTGCGAGAGAGAGAGAGCTGTTAGAGCAGAGCTGCGTGAGAGAGTGCTCTGAGAGAGCGCTGTGAAAGAGCGCTGAGAGAGATAGAGCTGCGAGAGAGAGTGCTCTGAGAGAGCGTTGTGAAAGAGCGCTGAGAGAGATAGAGCTGCGAGAGAAAGTGCTCTGAGAGAGCGCTGTGAAAGAGCGCTGAGAAAGATAGAGCTGCGAGAGAGAGAGATGGTGAGCTGCGAGTGGGTGAGACAGCTGTGAGAGAAACAGCTTTTAGAGAGAGCTGTGAGAGAGAGAGCTGTGAGACACCTGAGAGAGAGCTGTGAGAGACAGCACTGTGAGAGAGACAGCGCTGTGAGAGAGTGCTCTGAGGAAGCACTGTGAGAGTGCTGTGGGAGAGAGCGCTGCGAGAGAGAGAGTGCCGTGAGAGAGCGATGTGAGAGTGGTCTGAGGAAACACTGTTAGAGAGTGCTGTGGGAGAGAGCGCTCTGAGAGAGCGCTGTGAAAGAGAGAGCTGTGAGAGAGAGCTGTGAGAGAGTGCTGTGAGATAGAGCGCTGCAAAAGAGTGCTGTGAGCGAGCGCTATGAGAGAGCAGCGCTGTGAGAGACAGAGGGCTGTGAGATAGAGCTGCGTGAGAGATCGCTGTGAGTGAGCAAGATGGTGAGCTGGTGAGTGGGTGAGACAGCTGTGAGAAAGAGACAGCTGTGAGAGAACGCTGTGAATGAGCAAGCTGTGAGAGCGAGCTGTGTGAGAGAGTGCTCTGAGAGAGCGCTGTGAAAGAGCGCTGTGAGAGATAGAGCTGCGAGAGAGATCGCTGTAAGAGAGCGAGATGGTGAGCTGGCAAATGGGGGAGACAGCTGTGAGAAAGACAGCTGTGAGACAACTGTAAAAGAGAGCTGTTAGAGAGAGAGCTGTGAGACAGCTGAGAGAGAGACCTGTAGAAGAGGGAGCTGTGAGAGAGCTGAGAGAGAGGTACCTGTGAGAGACAGAAAACTGTAAAAGAGCTGAGAGAGAGAGCTGTGAGAGAGAGTAGCTGTGAGAAAGAGAGCTGAGAGAGAGAGAGCCATGAGAAAGAGAGAGCCGTGAGAAAGAGAGCTGAGAGAGAGTGAGAGAGCTGTGAGAGAGAGCTGATAGAGAGAATAGCTGTGAGAAAGAGAGCTGTGAGAGAGAGAGAGAGAGAGAGCTGTGAGACAGCTGAGAGAGGTAGCTTTGAGAGAGAGAAAACTGTAAAAGAGCTGAGGGAGAGAGAGAGAGAGCTGTGAGAGAGTAGCTGTGAGAAAGAGAGCTGTGAGAGAGAGGCTGTGAGAGAGAGAGCTGTGAGAGAGAGAGCTGTGAGACAGCTGAGAGAGAGGTAGCCGTGAGAGCGAGAAAACTGTAAAAGAGCTGAGAGAGAGCTGTGTGAGAGAGCTGTGAGAGAAGTAGATGAGAAAAGAGAGAGAGCTGTAAGAGAGCTGTAAGAGAGAGAGGGCTGTGGAGAGAGCTGTGAGAGAGAGTGAGAGAGAGAAGAGAGACTCAAAAAGAAAGAGAGAGAGGAAAAAGAAAAATATATAAAAGAAGACAGATACAGAAAGATGGAGAAAAGTAGCTGTGAGAAAGAGAGAGCTGTGTGAGAGATAGACTTGTGAGAAAGAGAGAGCTGTGAGAAAGAGAGAGCTGAGAGAGAGAGCTGTGAGAGAGTGAGAGAGCTATGAGAGAGCTGTGAGAGAGAGAGCGAGAGCGAGCTGTGAAAAGAGAGCTGTGTGAGAGAGAGCGCTGTGAGAAAGAGAGAGCTGTGAGAGAGAGAGCTGTGTGAGAGAGAGAGAGCTGTGAGAGACGTGGCTGAGAGAGAGAGCTGTGTGAGAGAGCGCTGTGAGAGAGAGAGAGAGAGAGAGAGAGAGCTGTGTGAGAGAGAGAGCTGTGAGAGGCGTGGCTGAGAGAGAGAGCTGTGTGAGAGAGCGCTGTGAGAAAGAGAGAGCTGTGAGAGACAGAGAGCTGTGTGAGAGAGAGAGCTGTGTGAGAGAGAGAGCTGTGAGACGTGGCTGAGAGAGAGCTGTGAGAGGAGAGCTGTAAGAGAGATGTGAGAGAGAGAACTGTGAGAAAGCTGTGAGAGAGCGAGCTGTGTGAGAGAAAGAGCTGTAAGAGAAAGAGCTGTGAGAGAAGTTGCTGTGAGAGAGTGAGCTGTGAGAGAAAGCTGCGAGAGAGAGAGCTGTGAGAGAGTAAGCTGTGAGAGAGAGAGCTGGGATAGAGAGCGCTACATCAGAGAGCTGTGAGAAAAGTTGCTCTGAGAGAGTGAGCTGTGGGAGAAAGCTGCAGAGAGAGAGTGCTGTGTGAGAGAGCTGCGAGAGAGATAGCTGTGAGAGAAGTGGCTGAGAGAGAGAGCTATGTGTGAGAGAGAGAGAGAGAGAGAGAGAGAGAGAGAGAGAGAGAGCTGTAAAAGAGAGAGCTGTGAGAGTGAGAGAGAGAGAGCTGGGAGAGGAGAGCTACATGAGAGAGAGCTGAGAGAGAGCTGAGAGAGAGAGCTGCGAGAGAGAGAGCTAAGAGTAGTGGCTATGAGAGGTGAGCTGTGAGAGAGAAAGCTGCGAGAGAGAGAGAGA
>NC_060893.1:22585100-22715100 GCF_014805685.1 Silurus meridionalis | reverse complement strand
AAATTTGATTTGATATGATTTGAACCTGGAAGTGACTACAAAGTGGCGTGTGTGGGATGGAAGTACCACAGTGATGCACGAGCACATGAAAAGAAAACACACTGGAGTCACGGATGAAGGTGAAACATCAGCACGGTGAGCAGAAACTGTAGAATCCTCATCATGTGATAATGGTGCAGTTTAATGAAGTGTTATTGTGTAAACGGTTTGTAACTTCGGGAAAGTCACACCGGATCCGTTCTGTCGTGACTCGCGAGCGTCGGGTTGCTCGATCAGTTCGCTCGCGACATCGTGATGATTCAATTAAAGCGGTGCGAACAAACACTAAATCTAAAAGCAGCAGATAACAGCAGCAGCAAACGATCACATTTTTAGTCACTGTTGTGGTGTTCAGCTAATAATTATGTATTTGTACGCCAACGCATCTTTTTTTAATCGAGTCTGTTAGATTACTGCGTTTCTCCGTTTCATTCTCTTTTTACAGCATTTGTCTCCTACAGCAGTAACTGATCTGTTTTTAAACGTGATGTACTGCAGCTTTACTACGTTCTAATGCTTTTTTCATTATTTGTATATTTAGTTTATGCAAATATAATTTAAATATTATACACATTTGTATAAACTATATATTCTAAATGCTTAGATCTTCACAAATGAACAAAATATCTGTTTGGTTAAAAAAAAAAAAAAAAAAAAAAAAACAAATCAATTTATTAAAATAATCGTTAGTTGCAGCCCCATTCTCTCTCTCTCTCTCTCCGTCCGTCTCTCTTCGTCTGTCTGTTTCTTTCTCTCTGTCTGTCTGTGTGTATCTCTCTGTCTGTCTGTCTCTCTCTCTCTCTGTATGTCCGTCTGTCTGTCTCCCCATTTATCTCTCTTCCTCTTTGCCTGTCTGTTTCATTTTCTCTCTTTTTGCACATCTTTCTTTGTCTTTCTTTTTGAGTCTCTCTCTCTCTCTCTTTCTATCTCTCTGTCTGTCTGTATCTCTCTCTCTCTCTCTTTGTCTGTCTGTCTGTGTCTCTCTCTGTCTGTTTCTTTCTCTCTGTCTGTGTGTATCTCTGTCTGTGTGTGTCTCTCTCTCTATGTCTGTCTGTCTCCACATTTATCTATCTTCCTCTTTGCCTGTCTGTTTCATTTTCTCTCTCTTTTGCACGCCTTTCTTTCTGTCTTTCTTTCTGTCTTTCTTTTTGAGCCCTCTCTGTCTCTTTGTCTCTGTCTGTCTGTCTGTCTGTCTGTCTGTCTGTCTGTCTGTCTGTCTGTCTGTCTCTCTCTCTGTGTGTCTGTTTCTTTCTTTCTGTCTGTCTGTGTGTATCCCTCTGTCTGTCTGTCTCCCCATTTATCTCTCTTCCTATTTGCCTGTCTGTTTCATTTTCTATCTCTCTTTTTTGCACGTCTTGCTTTCTGTCTTTTTTTTTAGTCTCTCTCTCTCTCTCTCTCCCTCCCTCCCTCCCTCCCTCCCTCCCCGTCATCAATCGGCAACAAGCGTTACCTCTGTAGTTAGTTGATTTTTTTTTTAGCTTCATTATTAGGTTTCCAAATCAGTGGAAACATGGAGACGACCAGCGTACAGGGGATGATCTACACACCAGACACAACCTCTAATCAGGTCTGTAACATCCACATCATAAACTAAAGAGTCAACTGTACAAGCGCTTACCAGAAACTCGAGAATAGAAGAAAGAAAGAACAGAGAGAGAGAGAGAGAGGAGAGAGAGAGAGAGAGAGAGAGAGTGCTTCAGTGGAGGATAATAAAAGGTTGGCAGGCAGGGTGGGAGGTTTTAAAGAGACGGTGTGGGGGTGGAGATGAGCTCCAAGTCGTCCACGACACACAACACACTCCATTCATCACAGAGTACAAGAGACAAAACCACAAGCTGGATGGAATTTACGGCTAAGAGGAGATCGCGAGGACGAGGGTTTCCTCAGAAACCAGCTTCATGACTCAGACTGCCAGGAAAACATGACCCACCTGCAGCTGAGAGAATCAAAGCTCCTTACAATACAGCATGGGCAAATCCATGCAGGAGAAAGAGCAAAAATACCACCAGGACTCGCAGATTAATATTATATTAATATTATATATATAAATATTAAATAATATATATAAATATTAAATAATACAAATAAATAAATATATAACGGATTAGTATTTATTCATTTTTAATTGAAAAAAATTTTATTATGTTTTTAAATCCATAATTTATTTATAAAAAAAATTTTTTTCAAACAATTTATTTTTTAAATTTAATCATAAAAAATAATAAAAGAAAACATTTTCAATTTCAAATCAGCTGCTTCCAGTTTAATGATTGTGATTATAAAAAAATATATATAAATAAAATGTTTAATTATAAAAATAAAATATCTCGATGAGTTTAATACATTTGATAAATTATATAAATATCTACAAACATTTTACATTTTGTGTACAAAATACATACATTAATAAAATAAATACATGTATTTACATATACAATAAATAAATGAATTAATTAATTCGTACGGAATTAAATAATTAAATAAATAAATAAATAAAAAGATTTTCCCATTTTTGAAAAACAAACTACTGAGTTTCTAGACGCTTATAAATCGAGCTCTTATGGTATGAAGATGTTCTTTCTATGGGTTGGAGTGAAGGATCTCCAGCTATAGGGTTGAGGTAAGAGCTCTACTCAACACGAATAAAGTGGAACGATGACTGAACCCCAGGTCTCCTCACCTACTTCAGAAGTTTACCAACACCCTTGTGACTGAATCTCCACAAAATCTAGTGGAACATCTTCCCAGAAGAGTGGAGGTTAATCTAACAGCAAACGGCACTAAATGTGAAAATGGATGTTTAAAAAAGAAGCATTTTTTTTTCTCATCATTACCAGGAAAGATCCAATGAAAGCCAGTGATATGGTTTTAAGTCTATATCGATCCCTGATGTGGAAAAAAATGTGGCTGAAGCTTTTCTTCTTCTTCACTTCTGTAACGCTGCTCTGGGACGCAGCAGTGGTTAAACTGGTTTTATGAGGAAGCTCTCGTTTGCCTTCACCCTATCCAAATGGTATCTGTAATATCACAAGAAACTTGTGGCGAGATTTGACAAAATCTGAAGGAATTTGTAGATTTCAAAATACATAAATCGATGCATTAATTAAAAAAAATAATAAAAAAAAAACCATCACGGTATCTTGGAAAAATATATCGCAACACAATTTATCGCAATGTCGATCTCCTATAACCGTATCGCCCGGCCCTAAACCTGCTGCACTACACACAACAGACGAGGAGTGTAAACACTGTAGTAAACCGTACACACGATACGAATGGCCGGTACATTTACACAAATACAAACTAGCGCAAGATATTTCGAGATTGCAGACGATCTAGGAGAACATGGGGCAGGGTGGGGTTTTGTAGGGCACGTGGGGCAAAACCAGGGCAGGGTGAGAAGGGCAGGATGGTGCTGCAATGAAAGTGTAAAGATTTTGTGCACGGCATAAACATTGTACAAAGAAAAAGAAGAAGAAGAAAGGACACGTGTGGGAATTCGTTTTCTGTCCATCTCTTGCTGGTTTTGAAAAGAACGCAGAGATCCGTATGAACTTCTCGGGAGAGAAAACAGAAAGGTGAATGAAGCTACTGATGGATTATGAAGCTACTGATTTTACATCCGGAATGTTTGAGGATCCCACATACCTCGTAGTCAATAAATACGATGGCAAGAAACTCTAAATGATTCGAATTTTAAATATTCTTCTATTTTAAATAGTTTTTATTATTTAAAAACTATTGTTTACACGTTGGACAGTCGTAAAAAAGCATTTCAATACGCGTCGTACTCTGTACGAATGTGACAAATAAAAAACGTCAACACGCCTTCATAAGCTGCGTAGACGCTTCCTGGCCATCGCTATGCGCCTTCCTGGATTCAGCTACAAACGGAGAGAAGAAAAGAGAAGAAAAGAAAAAGAGAAGAAAAGCATCAAAAGGATTTTACTGATGAACTGGCCGGTAATCGGATCACATCCACATGTAAGACTATATATACTATAGAACTACAGATGTTCTCGGAAGCATTAATAACACGATCATCACCTCTACCAGAACCTCCAACTGTAGAACATCATCCTTCTGATTTAGAAGAGCGAAGCGGAGTAACGTAACGCTGCAGGTCACAACAAGCCTCTGTATTGTCTCACGAACAGTATACGTCATTTCACAGTCACGAATGCGTGTTCACCCGGTTAGACGCCAGTGTGTGTTTAGACAATCAAGTCTTTCTAAACCGGTCTCGATACGAGCCTGAGGCTGGATCAGGAAAACGCAGCTTCTTTTCCACAATTTTTATATACAGTGGTGTGAAAAAGTGCTCCTTCCTGATTTCTTATTTTTTTGCATGTTTGTCACACTTTAATGTTTCAGATCATCAAATTAATGCAAATATGAGTAAAAGATAAACACAAGTGAACACAACATGCAGTTTTTATTATTGTGGGAAAACTAAATCCAAAAACTACATGGTCCTGTGTGAAAAAGTGTTAAAACTGTGGTTAATCACACCTGAGTGTAATTTCTCTGGCCACACCCAGGCCTGCCACACCTGTTCACAATCAATACATCTCTTAAATACGACCTGCCTGACAAAGTGAAGTAGACCAGAAAGATCCTCATCATGCTGAGATCCAAAGAAATTCAGAAAACAAATGAGAAAGAAAGTAATTGAGATCTATCAGTCTGGAGAAGGTTATAAAGACATTTTTAAAGCTTTGGGACTCCAATAAACCACAGCCATTATTCACACATGGCAAAAACATGGAACAGTGGAGAATCTTCCCGGGAGTGGCCAGCCGACCAAAATAACCCCAAGAGCACAGCGACGACTCATCCAAGAGATCACAAAAGACCTCACAACAACATCCAACATCCAACAACATCTCAGTTAAGGTCAGTGTTCATGACTCCACCATAAGAAAGAGACGGCAAAAATGCTCTGCAAGGCAGAGGTCCAAGACCAAAACCGCTGCTGAGCAAAAAGAACATAAAGGTTCGTCTCAGTTTTGCTAGAAAACATCTTGATGATCCCCAAGAGCTTTGAGAAAATACTCTGTGGACTGACGAGACAAAAGTTGAACTTTTTGGAAGGTGTGTGTCCCATTACATCTGGTGTAAAAGTAGCACCGCATTTCAGAAAAAGAACAATCATACCAACAGTGAAATATGGTGGTGGAAGTGTGATGGTCTGGGGCTGTTTTGCTGCTTCAGGATCTGGAAGACTTGCTGTGATAAATGGAACCATTAATTCTTCTATCTACCAAAAAATCCTAAAGGAGAATCTCCAGTCATCTATTCGTGACCTCAAGCTGAAGTGAACTTGGGTTCTGCAGCAGGACAATGATCCAAAACACACCAGCAAGTCCACCTCTGAACGACTGAAGAAAAACAAAATGAAGACTTTGGAGTGGCCTAGTCAAAGTCCTGACCTGAATCCTATTGAGATGCTGTGGTGTGACCTTAAAAAGAAGGTTCATGCTGGAAAATCCTCCAATGTGGCTGAATTACAACAATTCTGCATAGACGAGTGACCAAAATTCCTCCACAGCGCAGTAACACACTCAGTGCAAGTTATCACAAACACTCGATGTCAGTTGTTGTTGCTGAGGGTGGACCAACCAGGGTTTGGTTTAGGGGCAAACACTTTTTCACACAGGGCCAAGTAGTTTTTGATTTTGTTTCCCCTCGATAATAAAAACCTCCATTTAAAAACTGCATGTTGTGTTCACTTGTGTATCTTCTACGTGTTTTTGTGTGTGTGTGTGTGTGTGTGTGTGTGTGTGTGTGTGTGTGTGTGTATATATATATATATATATATATATATATGTATGTATATATATGGGGTGTAACTCTCTTTTTTAAAACGATTTTAAATAAAATGCCTGCATGGTTCAATAATATATAAAATACTCTTTTATAATATTTGATTTAAAAAATTCAAGAGAATAAATAAATTGAATGCAATACATTATTTTATTGTATTGATCAAATTAAAGTTCAATTGGCACTAATTAAATTGATTAAATTAAATCAATGGAAAAGTTCAGGTCATACAGAAGTGTGTGTTTGTTTTACATTTAATATTTAATTTTCTTAAAATGATCTTAACTGTGCTACATATTTCATCAAACTGAAACAAATATCTTTATTCCTTCCCTCCGTATGTGGAATTGTCAGGATTTTCTCCTTGTAAAGGTCCAGCGTTATGGATTCTTTAGGCGTTTTATATCCGGCTTCAGGAATTTCTCTTAAAAGACGTAAATCTTGACAATTCCGCATATGGAGGGAGTGAACGAACGAAGGATCTGCATAGCAGGAGATCTTTCACGTACTTATACGCCCAACACTATAGTGTATATGAACTTAAGAACTAGGAGTTCTCGGAATGAGAAGGTTTGCGAACGTATATTAAAAAAGCAGTTCTAGCAGTCATGTGTGCCTGTCGCTGGTCCGATCTACACGCGATCGTCTGCTCGTCCTGAATAAGACGTGGATCCCACAATCTGCACGACAAGGAAACTAAATCTGCCCAAAGTCACACCGCGGTGGATCTGACGTGACGTACTGTACGAGACGTGTCTCAGCGTTGTAGGGGACGTCTAAAGCACGCTGATGTGTTGACAGATAACCATGACGCTGTGAATCTGTTCCTCTGCCTGGTGTTCATCTGCCTGGGTTATAACATTTATTTGGGAATAAACAAATACACTAATTCACCATGAGATCATCTTTATGCCCAAACCAACTTCTCATAACCTCTTATTATCTCCCAAACGCTCAGAACCTCTCAAACAGTTATTGCCTTCAAACACCTCTCTGTACCTTCTATTACTGCTCATAAACTTTCATGACTTCTGAACACCTCTCTTTATCTCTTAATACCCCTCAATGTCTCCAACATCTCTCAGTACCTATTAAGACTTCTCGTAACTTTTTAGCACTGCTCAGAACATCTCGTAACTTCTCAGCACATCTCGTAACTTCTCAGCACATCTCGTAACTTCTCGTAACTGCTCAGCACATCTAACTTCTCAGCACATCTCCTAACTTCTCGTAACCTCTTAATACAGTACACGTATTATGTAACATTTATGGAAGGAGACTACAGTTTTAGTGTTTTTGTAAGAAATGAATGGAGGAACAGCATGATGAGGAAACATCTGCTATAACATCTGCAATAACAGGAACCAGATGTTTTATCCCTCAAATTCAAAAGTTTAAAAAAAAAAAAAAAAGATAAATAAAATCTGAAATCCGACAATTACCACAGAGTAAAAGAATAAAACCCCTTTATTATTCCCAACTGGTATAATATCCATCTGTCTGTCTGTCTGTCTGTCTGTCAAAACATAGTTCACTCATCCACTTGTCTGTCTATCTATCTATCTATCTATCTATCTATCTATCAAAAACTCTTCATCCATGTATGTATCATCTATCCATTTCTGACAGATGTGTGAGTGTGTAAGAGAGAGAGAGATAGAGACAGAGAGAGAGAGACAGAGAGAGAGAGAGAGAGAGAGAGAGAGAGAGAGAGAGAGAGAGAGAGAGAAAGAGAGAGACAGAGACAGAGGGAGATAGAGAAAGCAGACTGATCACTCACCCAGAAGATGATGTTGAAGCCGAACAGAAAGTATTTGACGCAGCAGCTCACTTCAGCTCCTTTATAATGTTGATGTTTCCTCATCCTGAGATTCAACACTGTATCAGATAGAAACCTACTGAGCCAGGCCTGGACTCAGATCTTCTATACACACACACACACACACACACACACACACACACACACACACACACACACACACACACGGGGTTTATACAGCCCAAACTAAAACCGCCTACAGGTTCATAATCAACTAGCCGAGTGACTAACCTGACCGCTAACTAACAACAACAACAACAACAACAACAACAACAACAACAAACAGCTGTAGCTCACATCAGCGCTCGCGCTCACAAAATATCTCCAGTCCGGCGCTGAATACGGCTCATTTCCGGTGTGTCAGGGTGCCGAGACCCCGCGGACACTGGGAGACTGAACAATGCGGTAATAATTTATCGGAGTTTCTTTGGGCTGCGGGAGATTTTCATCCTCCATCGAGCCACAGGCGAAAAAAAGCCCCGCCACCGCGGACACAACAACCGCGCTCAAAGATGGAAGGAAAAACAATATGGCCGCCTAAATAATGCTCTTTCACCATAAAAGTCCCAACCGCCTACAAAAAAATCTAGTTGTTGTTGTTGTTGTTTTAAACTCATTAACGTGAAATCCGTTTTATTTCATATAAAAAGTAAAACACTTTTTGTGGTTTAAGCTCAAATAATTGATGTCTTTATGAAGCAAAGTTCGATCTTCTGGGAGACTTAAAAAAAAAAAAGATTTTCATGTAAACGACTTAATTTTTATATATATTTTTGCTAATGATTTAATAAAAAAAAGCACAAAAACCTTACATTTTTATATCATAACATCACTCTCATAACCTCTAATAACTTTCAATGCCTCGCATAACCACTTATAATGTTTTATAAACTCTTTTATTGTATAATAAACTCTCCTCAACTCTCATAATGTTTTATAAACTCTTATAAACCCTCATAATGTTTTATAAACTCTCATAAACCTTTAAAATGTTTAATAAACTCTTAAAACTCTCATATTTAATAAACTCTCATAATGTTTTATAAACTCTCAATGTTTTTTAAACTGTCATTAGCTTTTAAAATGTTTTATAAACTCTTATGAAATCTCATATTTTATAAACTTCTAAAATGTTTTATAAACTCTTATAAACCCTCATAATGTTTTATAAACTCTTTTATTGTATAATAAACTCTCCTCAACTCTCATAATGTTTTATAAACTCTTATGAAATCTCATATTTTATAAACTTCTATAATGTTTTATAAACTCTCCTAATTACATAAACTTTAATAACTTCTCATAATGGCTTATAAACTCTCATTACCTCTCATAACAATTTCATAGTACACGTAGTATGTAACATTATTGGAAGGAGTCTCCATGCATTGTGTGTTTGTGGATTTAGAGAAAGCGTACGACAGGGTAGAGAGAGGAGTTGTGTTATTGTATGAGGAAGTCTGGTGTGCCAGAGAAGTAACGGCAGACTGGTTCAAGGAGAAGGTTGGACTGCATCAAGGATCGGCTCTGAGCCCTTTCCTGTTTGCAGTGGTGATGGACAGGTTGACGGACGAGGTCAGACAGGAGTCTCCGTGGACTATGATGCTTGCAGATGATATTGTTATTTGTGGTGAGAGTAGTGAGCAGGTTGAGAAGAGCCTGGAGAGGTGGAGGTACATGCTGGAGAGAAGGGAAATGAAAGTCAGTAGGAGTAAGACAGAGTACATGTGTGTGAATGAGAGAGAGGGCAGTGGAGTGGTGGATCTATCTATCTATCAATAAAGGTAACACTAAGGTTTATGTATTTTTTGGACATGACTGTTTTCAAAACAATTTAAATATAGAGGATTCTAAGTAACATCGTGAGTTGTTTTGGCGTCCCCTGGTGGCCAGAAGCAATAACAACGACTTCAAAATTATAGCGTTTAGAAAATAAATAAATAAACAAACAAACAAACAAACAAACAAACAAATAAATAAATAAATAAATAAATAAATGTGATTATGCTGAAATGATGCAACAGACATTTTCTAGGTACTTTTTTTCCTTCATTGCTTGTTGGAAGAATTAAACTAAAACTTCAAGTTCAATTAGCTCCTGTTTTTTTTTTTTTTTTCCAGAAGATCCAGTAGAAAGTCTGGTCAGATGTGCTCACGGTATATAATGAATTACATTTCAATGCCTTGTGGTTTCACAAAAACCTGTGTTAATCTCAATGATTATAGATCCTATCCATCTGTTTATATAAAAATTGCTGTAAATTAGATTTTACTATAGAAACTATACTGAGGTTGATGAAGTCAAAGCTTCAGCGTTCCTGATTTGATCCTAAGCTTGAGTTAGTAAATGTGTGGAGTTTCACATCTACTCATTTTGAATGTGTGGTTCACTTCTGTTTTACTAGTTTTTATCCATCCATTACAAGCAGATTGGTGAACACCATGGTGACACCAATGCTCCCGGGAGCACGCAAGAAAATTACGTCTCGATGAAGAGGGATGTGGGAATTAACCAATTCGGGCCGCCAGAGGGCAGTATAGACCAAATATTAGCTCTAACGCTCTAATAGTGGATTCAGAGGACTTTACTTTTACTTTTTTTCTTTTTAACTGATTTTAGTGCTAATTTTGTAGGATTATATACAGTGGACATTGTTCCTATAGCAGCTTAACACAAAAAACAACAAATTAAACTATATAAGTTACTCTCTGTTACTCTCTATAGGTTTATCCCTAATAAGTGAGCAAGTGGAGACAGTGTTGATAAACACCTATGAGGAATAAACCTACAGAGAAACCAGACTCAAAAGGGAACCTCATCCTCATCTGGGTGACACCGAATGCCCATTCATAATAGTTCCATCATTACTGAGGGTTTCAGCTGTTCACTGATGGAGACTCGAGTGTAAAACCGAGTAACAACCGGCTTATATCAATTACAGTCCAAATCCATGCTTGAGGGGAACATCCACAGGAACCCCATGGACTTTAGGTTTGTGCATGTGGAGAACATCCTGAGCTGCACTGAGTGGTTTTCAGTTGCACTACCAGAGGTTATGCATCAGGATGAATCAGACAGGTCCGAAAAGAAGATGGAGGGAACAGGATCAGTGGTAGGAACATGTGTAGCTCAACAGAGATAGAGAGATGACGAGGAGGAGAGAAGAAGAGAATGGAAGGTGATAAGGAGATAGAAAAATTGATTATTCTTTATCTTTATTTGTATATAATCATTAAGGACACTGTGCAGTATGATCATGGTGAAAATAGAGACTCCAGAAGGACCACCTATGGCCTCATAACTAAAATGGAGTGCCAGAAGGTAACACAGACATCAGGGAGCTCTGGAATAAAAGACAACCAGCCATGCTAATGTCACTAAACCTGAGTGAACTCATAACATTTACATTTATGGAATTTGGCAGATGCCCTTTTCCAGGTCGACTTACAACTGAGTAGTTAAGGGTTGAGGGCCTTGATCAAGGGCCCAGCAGTGGCAGCTTGGTGGTGCCAGGATTTTAACTCATTACCTTCCCTTCGCAAAGTGCTGTATTACATGACTGCACTGCAGACTGTATTTGTATTCGTGGACTATTTTTAGTGACATATAGTTTATAGTGTATGAGGTGGAGAAACACAGACAGACAGACAGACAGACAGACAGACAGACAGACAGACAGACAGACAGACAGACAGACAGATAGATAGATAGATAGATAGATAGATAGATACGCATGCAGACAGACAGACAGACAGACAGACAGATAGATATATAGATAGATAGATAGATAGATAGATAGATAGATAGATAGATAGATAGATAGATAGATAGATAGATAGATAGATAGATAGATAGATAGATAGATAGATAGGTTTAATTACTATCATTACTACACAAAAAAGTACGATGATTCAAAGGCAAATAAAGAAAATGTACGCCTGTTGACATTTTTGTTTTTTGTTTTTTTTATTATTTATAAATTACACATCATTTATAAGAGCAAAAATGCTGGTTGTGTATCCATAATACCAAAGTAAAAAAAAAAAGCCGTATGTAATAAACACTAACTGCTAGAAGAAGTGCATATGAATATGAGCTGGGGTTGGATTGAAAAGCTAAGACGGTTTTCTGGTCCAAGGTGCCGCCGGTGTTCCTGTCACTCAGGGCATAATGTGTTAAGTGACGAGGCAGTAATCTGCTGATGTACCAATATAGAGTGTCACGACTCCATGACAAGAATCACTTCTGCATGTGTTGGAATGGAATCCTCCATGGGATTTGACGTCCAGTCGATACGGAATGTTTCACACCTCTGGAGGTATCGTTTGTCTCTTATCGCTACGGATACGGGGCAGAGCTCAAACCGATGTAATTTAAAGAAACAGTGTTACGATTTGCTCTGGATGTGATGCTTTAGAGTGTTAGAAAAGTGCAAAAAGTAGCCTTGAGTATCGCAAAAAATCAAAAAGAATGTGGACACCTGACTTTTCCTTCCATATGTTGTTCCTCCACAAACTGTTACTATAAAGACAGAGGCACGCGATGCGACAGGATGTCTTTGGATGCTGGAACATAAAATTTGTTCCAGCATTACAACGCCCCTGTGCACAAAGCCAGCACCATGAAGATACATGGATTGGAGTGGAAGATCTCCTGCTATAGAGGTATAAACCCTACTAAACAGATTTAGGATGAATTGGAACAGTGACTGCACCCCAAGCCGCCTCACCTCACGTACAACAGTCAGTACCTAAATCTATTAACACCCTTGTGGACGTATGAATGGCTACAAATTTATAAATCTATCTATAAAAAAATCTAATGAAAAATCTCCCGGGAAACCCAGTAAATGTGGAATGGGATGTTTAAATAGCACATATGAATCCTATTGTCAGGTGTCCACAATCTATAGTCCATATAGTGTATATTATTAGATATAATCGTTTACTTCACTAAGTATGGAGTCACTGACATAACTAGCTAACTAGCTAACTAGCGGGCCATACGCAATTGCATCACATTATTAGACACTTCTTGGCTTTGAGGGCAGCCCACTTGAGCCTTTACACATCTGAGCAAATTAATAAATAATTTGTCCACCTGTGAGTGCAATCTATAACTGCCATTACTTTTTCTTCCATTACTTCACTATTTCCTCTGTAGATCCCCCTATGGGCACATGGTGATGGTTAGTATAATCAGATTTGCATTCCCTCGCAATCTTTTGCATTCTCTCACAAAGATATCTGCATCACTATGCTTTTGTGTCCTTTCTCTTCAAACATTCGCATTCTCTCGCTCATTTTTTGCGTGCTCTTTTCCATTTTTTTTAGTTCTCGCACGAACATTTGCATTCGCTCGCAACTTTTTTTTGTCCTCCCCCAAAGATATTTGCGTTCTCTCAGAAAACCTGTTCTTTCCATATTTGCACAGCATCATCTGTGCGATCTGCATGCAGCTGCATTAAAAGGGAAGCGGTAACTCAATGGTAAAGACATTGATTAGGTCAAGAGTTTAAATTTCAGCCTCACCAAACTGCAATATGTAGATGACAGGAGCCTTTGCTTACTTTTCAAGAGTGAAAAATTGCTGTCATATAAGTTTTGCAGCATTTGGCAGATGCCCTTATCCAGAGTGACTTAAATTAACCCAATGTTTACACAAGTGAGCAGCTGAGGGTGGGGGGGCCTTGCTCAGGGGACCAGCACTGACAACTCAGTGGTATGGAAATCGCAACCTTCCAATTCAAAGTTCAATAGCTTAACCAGTGAGCTACCACTTCCCTTGGTAGCCAAAGATGCCTTTAAACCATGCATTGACTTAACCACTGCCTATAGGTTTAGACTTTTTATAGACCAAACTCCAAAACCAAACCGCTCTATTGTGAAAGCAAAGTTGCTCGGGTGAATGCAAATCTTTCCTCGGATCTCATATTCTTCCCATCAAAGTGTGCCAATAAGGTACCTCTGCATCCTAAAATGGAAATAACTTTATAACTGGAATAAATCAACGCATTTGCTGTATTTCCAAGTCCCCTAAGTCCAACATGCCTCATTCTGGACACATCTCTACTTTCCACTAATTGCACTTCCACCAAAGTCTTTACACACCAAACTGTGGATTAGATTCAATCCACAATTTATCCTTTAGGTAGTTAATATATATTACTGTTCCCCAAAAGCCCAGGTTAGGAATTCAAAGTGTTTCAAAGCCAGCTAGCAATTATGGTACTGCTATTATAGCACATAAAATTCATAGCCATCAACAATGCTATTAAACCCTGCTCAGTTCAAATTAACAAAACACTCAGGACTTTTACCTATTCGAGTCATTTTGTATCAATCCAAACCACAAACCCTGGCAGCAAGCAACATACCTTAGCATTACAATGACCCCAAAACAACACTGATCAAGAAAAAAAAAGTCAATGAAATTGAAATCGATATAACACTGCTTCGAAGGTACTTGCGGGTCAAACATTTCTTTGGTCACCAGCATCCTTTGGAAGTCTCTGGTTAAACATATCCAAGTAGATGCAATATGTATTATGTCCAACAGTCAGGTGAAAGGCAATAAAAGAAGAGGGATCCAGTGCCAGTCCTAGGCTTTGTTTTTACTGAACAGATGAATGTTTGGTTTACTGAACAGATGAACCTGGTTCCACTCGTTCCCATTACCAAGAATGATGGAATGGAATCCGGTCTGGCAGAGCAGAAAAAGAACAAACTTAGACTGAATACCACTTGTTTTTCATTTTTGCTTCATAAATCCAAGCAGGTTTACATCCCACAACATGAGCCTTGATTAAACCCTAAACTCCCCCAGCGTTACATTCAGAACATAAAGGCCACTTTGGAATGAGAGGGATAAAACTGGAGGGAGTCTTGCTCCATTTTGAAGACAATTCTCTTAACAATCTCTGTGATTACTAGTTCATACGTTAATCCTTTTGTCTGTGATCCTGGATTTGTAGTCCAGTCCACAGTCAATTCCATAGAATACCATGTTTGTAAGCCAGGCTAATGTCCAATCTCTATGATCCTTCAAAATTGTAGTCCAGTCTATGGATTATTCTTAAGGATCCCTTGGCTTTTGTCCATTCAAGGGTCTGATTTACATGAGACTCCCATGTTTGTAGGCCAGTCTAATGTCCATTCTCAATGAGTCCCAAGATTGTAGTCCCGTCTACTGAGTATACTCTAGAATCCTTTGATTATAGTGCATTTTGTCCATTCTCAAGTATTTCTAAATTGTAGTTTTAGCTCTTATTCATTCTTTTGGATATATAGGTTACAGTCCATTCTCAAATCCATCTCTGAGATTTCTCAATTTGGTGTCCATTCTTCCAACTATTCATTGATTGTAGTCCATTCCTATGGTCCATAGATAGGTAAGTCCATTTGTCTGCTTATTAAATGTGGTCCCTAAATTGCAGATCTTTATATTACCCATTCTGGATTGTCTGGTGGTCACCAACCGTAATGATTGGCCTATGTGCTTAGTTCTAACCCATGTCTGGAACATTTGTCTTATAAGAAAGTCAGTCATTTAGACACCCACTCCAGAATCTGTGTAATCCCTTCCATGAAAACATTTCCAACATTGTGAATGATAAAAAAAAAAAGCATAAGCAGATGTTGTAGCTAAATCAAGTGTAAAAGTCTATAGTTAAATAGGTCAGAAAATTGGCAAATGACCACTGTTGTGGTTTATTGAATGGTCCATGAGCCCAAAGTCCATTTTTAGTTCTCCAACCTACAGGTCTTCTGACATTGCACCTCTTTTGAGCCTCAAGCTTCCAGACCAGCCACGAGGGCAAGTGTTATAGCTCCGGACCCCAGGGGAACGCATTCCAGAATCCTCCGATTCCAGTGAGGCATCCGAATCAGTAAGTGATCGAGAGGTGTAGAGACGCAGGGGAGACCGGACCAGTTGTGTGGGGGTGGCCGGGGGGCTTGTGAACGTGGGTGACTGGGCACCTAGAGCTCGAGACTGAAAGGGACTCTGAGGTTTTGTCTCAAAGGGCAAAATGGTACTGCTTACTGGAGACATAAGAAGACCATGGCCACTTAGAGCCCTGGGCGATAGGCTGTTCTTGCGCTTGGCTGCATTGATGATGTTCTTAGCTATAAGGCGGTGATTGGCCTTGGTGTCTTGAAGAGGGATGGGGGATTGGCCCCTGGTTTCCCAAGGTGGAGATACAGGAGTGGTGGCAGTATGGATATTCGTGGGCTTGGACAATGAAATGATGGCGACAGAACTTTTATAGGGTTTTGGTGATGGGGAGGAGCTCATTGACTGTGTATTTGTGGATGAAGTGACTGGGCTATTGAAGTGTCTTGGGTTTGGGGGAGGGCTTATGGGGTTATGGATAGAACGTGGTGTAGGAGAGGAAGTGACCGGGTTATGAATGGAGCCAGAGATTGGGGAGCAAGTCGTGGAATTATGGATCGTCTTTGCTGGTGGTGAAGAGGCAACAGAGTTGATTGGGATATGGATGGTTCTGGGTGGTGGCGAGGTAACCAGAGAGCTGTGCTGGCTAATGGGGGTCCACCCTGCACCTGGAGATTTATCTGTGCTGCTGTGGCGGCGAAACAGGTTCGGTGTCCAAGGCACTGGGCTGCTGGGGCTGTTGATGTGTGACACAACCAAAGAGTCTTCCTTGCCCTGGCGGTAAAAAATACAGTCATCGTCAGTATAAATATGTAATTCTGATGTTTTTTTTTTCCAGACATAAATGAACATGCAAGTGAGACCAAAAACAGTTTAATTTAGTAATTTGGTGAAAGCAAATACCACAGCAATCAAGAGGTAGAATGGGGAGCAGTTTGCCTAATAAATATTAAGCATAATCAGGGCTTCCTCTGCTATGTGCAATTTAGTACTTTTCCTTCTTAAAACAACTCACTGAACTCATGCAGGGCTTGATAAACTAACTAGAGACTATGTTTAACATTATACATAAAAATAGCAAACAATACGAAGTCAAATACAGCATTATTTACATGCCAATGAAAAACCATGCTTGAAAGTTTCAAAATAGGATTAAGCAGCCCTAATTATACACTCTGTAGATCCATTAAGCCATTCAAAATGCAAGACATCTGAAGCCTTCTGGGTAAATATAGCAGGCTCTATTTATTTTACAATCTTCAGTTTTTTTCTCCTTGCAAAGTGATCCTGCATGTCCACGTCAGGTTACTAGCATGCAGACAGCCAATGTAACCAACCTTTGCTGAGATATTCATTTGCTCTGAAGAGTCTGTTGGGTAGGCTTTCACCTCCTTAAGACATTTACAGAGTATAAGATTAAGGCCAGGGGTTGGCTTGTGTTGAGTGGAAGTTCAGTAGTTCTTCTCAAGTGCTATTCTTGTTACTTGTCTTGAAGAGCTATGACTGAAAACTTATTCTATATATTGAAATTAAATTGTAAGCCTTTAAATAGTTTTTTTCTCTGGACAGATGGCAAGCAAGATGGCATGCTAGATGAGGGAGTGTGTGTGTGTGTGTGTGTGTGTGTGTTTGTGTGATATATTTGTTAAAATAGTTAATTCTTTTGTGGTTTTTATATAGTTTTTTTATAGGGTTCTCTCCCATGGAAGTACAAAACAGCAAGAAATAACAGAAATAAGATTTAAAAGAGTGTGAAAAGAACAAAGAATCCACAAAGTGGAGATTGGGTGATGCTTTAATCCAAGTGAAAGGAAAAGGGAACATTAGGAAACAGTGAAATAAAGAAAAATAATACAAAAAAAGAACCGAAACTGCACACTGTACCTCAAATCATCCTAAAACCAAAAAACCGTTTTGCTTTGATCTTGCAAGACTACACTCAGTCTGCCCAAGGGTCATATAAACATGCAGAAATAAACTTTATATGGAATTATTGCTTCATTGCATTATTAAAACTTGACCAAAACTGTCATCCTGAAGCTACATTTCACAAGCAACCACACAACATAATTACAAGTATACAGTTAAGAGAATTTTAAGGGAGAATGCTTGTTCCTCCTTTCCTTCATGTCTGTGTGCTGTAGATCAGAAGCACCATCTGCTCAAGTGCTTTAGATGAACCTAGCAGACTTAAGCTGACCCCAAAATCTTGAAGAAAAGAGCAAGAAAAGTTACTGCCATCTAAAATATATGTAAATTAAACTGATGGAACTACCCAGACTTTATTTAATGGCACGTCCTAAAATAGGATGCAAATTTACTGAGCACAATAGTCCAGACTTGAAATAGCCTTTTGGTGGCCAAGCCTTATGTTTTTCTCAGCAGACCACCTGGCGGTTATTGCTTCGCCATGCCAAACTGGGAAAAATAAACTATAACTGAACACAATTCGTCATTTAATCAAGGGCCGAAGGAATCTTGGGAGCCTGGAGAGAATAATAAACTGTGTCAGTGTGAAAATAATCTATAGCGTTTATAGCTGTTTCGTTTTCTTGGAACCACTCATGACATTTTTTCTGCCTGCTCATCACCTCAAACTATAAAAGGAGATCATTTTTTCCCTGTTATGCCTCAGTGCATGTTTTACTTTAGTCTGTTGAGAATACAGAGCGAATAAAAGCAGGGAAAGGTCTGGAAGAATTAAAATAGACTAGAAGAAAAAAACTGGCTTCCACACCTGTGGGGTAATTCCAGCTTTCTTAGTAGAGAAGGTGGGCTTGGGAGCTTGCATGGATGACCGTGGAGAAGTGACACGTTCAGGCGCTGCATCAGACATAGGTGAGGTCACTCGTCTGCTCACCGAATTGAGAGGCATCATGGGTGGGGAGAAGCAATGTGCTGACCTGTAGGCATGCGAGTCATACTGGCTTGGGATAGGCGTGGATGGAAGAGAGGTCTGACGGGGGTACGACGATCCCATAACCACAGATTTGGGAGGTGGTGCTGCTCTGGGAAGAGTGCTTTTAGGGTCCTTGGTTGGGTTGAGAATGAACAGCGATGAGTTGATTTGGTAAGGCTTGTGCCGGGACAGCTCCATTTCCACTCTGGTGCAGCCATTCTCCAAGGTTGGATTCTCTTGAACTGGAGGTGGTACTGGTAACTTTGCTGGGGTGTTCTTTTTCTGTGTAACCTGCTGGGCTTGGAAAGTCTTGGAAATCTCTGCAGTGATGTTGGAGGCATTGATGATAGCCTTGACACGGCCGGGCATGTTTGATGGATACACCCAAGAGGGAGGCAGGGAGGTGGTTGGAGAAGGTGATCGTAATCCCTCTGCATTTTCATGAACATATTTCTCCATTCTGGATTGGCGTTTGGCAAACAACTCTGCTCCTTTGCCAGATGCACTAGACAGGGCTTGCTCGAGTTTGTGCTCTACCCTGGGTTGAGTTCTGGAGCTTTTTAGTGTCGATGCCCACTCTGGAACTAAAGCTTCTTCCACACCACTTTCATCCTTGACCAAGAAGTTAGAAGCCTCTGCTCCTAGAGCCAGCTGCTCCTCTTCCTGATGTGTTTCCTGACCTCTGCTTTTTTTCTTTTCATCTGTAGTCTGGACCAAAGACAAGAGTTCGGGATTTGGAGATAATTTTGGTTTCTCTTGAAACGTAAACATTGACTTGCGGTTAGATCGTCTACCTCTGCCTTCTTCTAGGATACCTGTGCGATTGGGCGTCACTGTCCTCCTGTCAGCCATTAGTTGGTTGGCATATGTGGAGCTTGGTATGGTTAAGGGAGTATAGTAGGCAGGTGATGGTGGAGGAGACATTGCTGACAGTGGAGGAGGATCAGATGGGATAGATGGAGGTAGGCTCATGTAGCTGGGAAGAGGTGGGGTTGGGTATGAAGGAGCTGGAGGTGGAGGAGAAAACACTTGTCTGGAGGACACTGAAAAAGCTGGTTTAACAAATGTTAGAGGTTCTTGTTTAGAATATGTAGTAGCAGTTGGGTCATACTGAGCTGGAGGCGGAGAAGTGGAGTAAGCTGGGGTCAGAGGGATATCTGGAGAGTGAATGGCTTCAGTCGAGGTTACCTCAACAGGGGAGAAAAAGGGTCGAGCTGTCCTGTTTGTGATGGTTGACTGCTTTGTTGCTGAGTTGTCTACTTTGCTGTTGGTCTTAGTGCTGTGGTTTCCATTTTGGATGGCTTTGAGAGCCTCCAGAGGGCTTTCATATGCCCTAGTTAGCTGTACATCCTGCTGTCTTTCTTGGTTAGGATTAGGAACAACAGGACTGTTGTCACTCTCAAAGGTGACATCCTTCCCTGCCTCTTCATGCTCAGGAATTTCTTCATCCTTGTCATTATCAATTACAGGGAGAAAATGTCTCTCTTCCACTCTATCTCCCACTTCATTTGCCACCTCCACTGCCCCCTCCATTTTATGTCCCTTGCTGGTTATTACGGTAGTCGGCCACTGGAGCTGCGTTTCGCTTCTTCTGTGTTTAAAATCTTTGATCCGGCTCTCAGTTGAGCACTCCTTGTTCCATGTTAATGTGCTTGGAGAAGGAGACTCAAGTTCATCGCAGGGCTCTTCGTGGCTTCCTTCTTCTCCTCCACCAACACTTGTGAATGTAAAGGCATTTACTCTTTCTCTGCGACGGTTGAAAAGCTGGACACCTCGGGATTTGCAGTTCGACGGCACAGTCAGTTGTGTGGCAATGATCTGACTTCGCGTCCTCGCTTCTTTCAGCTCCTTCTCTGACAAACTGGCACTCCGGCCAAGATCTGCAATTACAGAGGAGCAAAGAAAATAAGATGTTAAACTGTGTTTCTCTAATGACTTCACCACTTCTGCCTGAGGCACATGGTCCAGTCCAAATACAAAGTTACTGCTAGGGATCGGGTTATTTCAGTTAACAAGGAGTTTTGTGTGAGGTGTTGCTCAGCAAAGCTTGTAAATGTCCAGCTCACTGTCAACCATCAAACATTGACTATTCACGATCCTGGTGAGCTGTATATTATTTTAAAACCCATATAATTGTTCCTGCAGCATGTGGTTCTGATTAGCTGCTTTCAAACTGCATCAAACCAGCGTGATACATACCCTGGCTTGTCCTGTTTTGCATTAGTGTGTCTCTGATGGAGGCCTCAGGACTCCTACGCTGACTTTATTTTCATTATTCTCTCATTACTGTCAGGAGAATTTGAGATTTGTCTGTATTTCAGTCATATGGGACATTCTAATAGCAAGCCCTCACAGCAAGTTTCTCAGTATGATAAAGACAATTTTAGTAACTACCTTCCACTACACATTGCTTGGACAATGAGCTGATACAAAACACCAAATTTGGCAAAAGATGCAACTAAAACCTACCATTAAAAATTATACCATTATTTTTTTTTATTATGTGTGTACACAGACCAGGCATAACTTAATGGCCACTGATCAGGCATGACATTTTGACCACCTGCCTAATATTGTGTTGGTCCCCTTTCTGCAATGCAGCAATTTGAGCAAACATGAGCTGGTCTGTTGAATTGGACCACACGGACCAGCCTTTTGCTCCCCACATGCCTTAATGAGCATTGGTCACCCATGACCCTGTCACCGGTTCATTAATCCTTCCATGGACCATATTTGATAGATACTGAACACTGCAGACTGGGAACACACCGCAAGATATGCAGTTTTGGAGATGCTTTGACCCAGTCCTCTAGCCATCACAATTTGGCCCTTGTCAAACTCACTCAAATCCTTACGCTCACCCATTTTTCTTGCTTCTAACATTAACTCTTAGGATGAATGAAGAGATAATCAGTGCTATTAACTTTACCTGCCATAATGTTATGTCATAATGTTATGCCTGAAAGGGTATACTCCCAATAAAAAGCCATTACTGGAGCGGTTCTAACATTAACACAACTCAAGCAGCATTTTGCATAGCTTGCTTATGTCCTGTATCCTAAACCTGATTGGCTGTAACATAACAACACTTGGTGGCCACACCTCAGGTTTTTAAAGAACTGTCAAAACATTGCCAACTTCTACACTTTGACCCTTGTTTCCCAGAAAGAAGTACATTTAAGAAAAACGTTTTTGTGTATCTTGAATAGGATTTAACTATTTAATAAAAAATGATTACTGTCTTGTACAGCCATTCCAAACTAAACTCCAAATTGAATAGCAACATCGCAAGAGGTTACGAGCCAGTGTTAATATCTTGGCAAAGAGGGACATCAGACGGCTAGCTTTCTGTTAAATATGGCAGGGGTTTTATTGTCAAGGCGCCCTTAAGAGCTGCCATTCCACGCTACACAAAGTATTTCTTTTAGCTCGTGGCCCTGGCTCCCTCACTCTGCATTCCTGAGCTGCCGAGAAATCTCCCCGCTTAGGCCTGTGGCATTCACTCTCTAACACTACGGCCTTACACATTTACCCAGCTGCCCCAGTGTCCTGACACTTCTTTAAACAACAAACACTGCACTCAAAATTCCTTTTGACCTATTATGGCTTTGACCTATTATGGCTTTTGACCTATTATCTTATCCAGCTCAACATTATCTTAAGAGTCCGTGTTCAATTTATAAAACTTTTGGCTTCATTGTTTCATAATCCTGCTGTCCTCTACCATTGCACACTATTCCCGCTATGTTCTACCACTGTTCCATGATCCCTCCATCCTCTACCACTGCAACACGCTCCCTCTATCCTCTACCACTGCTCTATGATACCTTCCTGCTTTACCACTATTCGCCTAATTCCTCAATCCTTTACCTCTGGGAGGAAAATCAACAGGATTAAAACTGAAATTTACTGTGGAGCCCAATCTTACAGTTGTACATTATCATAATAATAATAATAATAATAATAATAATAATTATTATTATTATTATTATTATTATTGTTACTATTATTATTGTTGTTGTTTATTTATTTATTTAAAAACGTATAAAGAAGACTGAATATTAATTTATTTTATATATGTGCAAAAGTATACATACTCATACAATGGCATCTTACATGATTTTATTTTGCTTATTAGATTTTTTTTTTTTTACTTATTTATTTACTTTCTACGGTCTTTTCTATATTTTAGCTTCTTATTTCTATTATTTAACAGCAACAATCACAATAATAATAATAATAATAATAATAATAATAATAGCTTATATGCATACATAATAATACTTTTATCCTACAGTTGCATATCACATTTCATCACTTTGTTTTTATTTGTATATATTTATTGCCTCTAGTCTTTTCACTGTTTCAGCTTTATTATATTTATTATCATCATTATCATTATTATCCATATAATTAACATTAATAATATTAATAATTAAAATATAAGTAAAAATAATAATTAATAATAAGTAAATTAAAATGTAAATGATGTTAATAAATAAGTAAATAAAATAAACATAACTATTTATTTATTTAAATCAAATAGAAACTTTGAAAATAGCTTTATATTATTATTATTGTTATTATTATTATTATTATTATTATTATTATTATTATTATTAATATTCCTAATCACATAATTATTATTATTCATTTATATTATATTATTTTTTACTTATTTTTTACATAAATAAACAAACAAATATATAAACCAATAAATAGATTACAATTAAATCAAATCATTGAAAATATCTTTAAATTATTATTCTTTATATTATTATTATTATTATTATTATTATTATTATTAATGTTATTATTATTATTATTATTATTTAATAATGTTTTTACAAAAAAAATTAAATAATGAATAAAAAAATAAACAAATAAATAATCAAACAAGCAAACAAATAAATACATTTCAATCAAATAGGCACCTTGGGAATATTTTTATTTTATTTTTCCAGGCCTGGTCACCATTTGAACTGCAGAACGCTGTGAGAGACCTCACGAGTGACTGAAGACTTTTTTGAGGATTTACGTGTTATTAAACACTTCAGCGCAAACGCAGTCTGTTTCCTTTACACAGCTCTAACTGTGCATGCCTGTGGCTCTGTGGGAGGTGAAGCTTTCATCCCTCAAACCCCTAAACTGGATGTTTGTCAGAATGGAGTGAGAGTGTCTCCATTTGTCCAAGAAAAAAAACCCTGAGTTATGTCACATGATAAAGAGGTAGAGTTGTGGGTCTAATTCTTTCCTCACAGACTTTAAAGAATAATTTAGTGCTTATATCAATACACACTACTAAACAACCACACACACACACACACACACACACACACACACACACACACACACACACACACACACAGACAAACAGTCAAAGCAAAGCATGCAACAGGGAAAGAGTGAGAGAAGGAAAATTTTATATAAAGTGCAGACAGCCGAATTAAAAGAAAGAAGGGGGAAAGTAACGGATAAAAATGTGAGTCACAAAAAAGACCAAAAAACTGACAGAAGGAAAAAAATTTAAGAGGTCTCAGATTTGTACTGAGAGGAGAGAGAGGGATTGATGGAAGCACAGAAGAGAGAAAGAGAGATAAAGACAGGAGTTATGAAAGAGGAAAATAATAGATTAAAGTAGGAAAGGAGGAGAAAGGGATTGAGCAAAAGGAAGAAAGAGATAAGAAAGTGCTAAGAGATAGAGATGAACAGATAAACACCATAAATCGAAAGAGTGAGAGAAGGAAAAAAAGACGAGAAATCTGAGACCGGAAGAAAAAAAAGAAATGGAAAAAGAGAAAGAGGTGGACAGAGTGATATATAGGAAAAACAACAAACCAAAAGAACGAAGGACCACAGCAGGAATGTAAGATAATGTTGGAATGTAACATAAAAAGGAGAGATGAAAGAAAGAGAAATGAGGGGACTGACATTTTATATTCTCACTCAGAGAGAGAGAGAGAGAGAGAGAGAGAGAGAGAGAGAGAGAGATAAGTAAGACAGATGGATAAATGAGAGACCGGAAGAATAAACACATATGGGGAGATTGACAAACAGATGGATACACAGAGAAAATAAGAGAGAGACAGAAAGAGGAAAACAAACAAACAGAGCAATAGACAATTAGACAGACAGACAGACAGACAGACAGACAGACAGAAAAAGAGACAGATAGGCAGTAGTATCACCGAATGACAGGGAAACGGACAGACAGATAAATAGACAGACATGCAGGCAGACAGAGAAATAGACAGACAGACAGACAGGCTGGCTGACAGACAGACGGCTGACAGACAGACGGGCAAATAGATGGGTAGAGAAACAGCCTGACTGAGACAAACAGACAGACAGATAAGCAGGCAGACAGATAGACAGGCTGGGAGACAGGGACAGAGAGATATGGACAGACCGACAGAAGACAGACAGCCAGATTAAGAAAGAAACATGCACACAGACAGACAATTAAGCAGACATATTTACAGATTTACTGGAAAAGACAGACAGATTAAAGGGCAAAGTGATAGAACGACAGACAGACAGACAGACAGACAGACAGACCAATAGATGGGAAGACAGGTAGACATTTAGAGAGACTGACAAAAAGACACATAGACATGTAGAAGACAGACAGACAGACAGACAGACAGCTGCATGAACATGAAAAATAACATCATGTTCAGCAAACAAAAACACACTTTTACATCTCCAGAGCATCAGAGCTTCAGTTCATCTTTCATACTTCTACTCTGACTGCACACACACGACTATCAACACTTCAGCTGACAGAAAAATTTAAATCGAACACTGTTTTTTTAATTAAATAAATGAAACAGAAGTCCCTTTATAACACGTTTATTACATAACAGAGGAGCAGAAATCTCTCTAAACTTATGAACTGGCTACAATTAACTTTTTATTTCCTTCTGTGCACACCAACAATCCAAATAACTATCCGATATTACAGAGACAAACAAACAAACAAACAAACATTGATTTCCCTTACCAGACTCCTTGTGTTCCCTCTCTCTTTCTCTCTGTACTCTGCCCCGTGTCTGGTTAGATCGCAGTTCTTAAGTGCGCTCGCGACTCAGCTCACGCCCTCTTTCAGCGCTCGAGCCCGGCTCGTGTTTCCTCTCTCTGCTGTTCAGCTGTTTTTAATGGTCTCTCACTGGTCCTCAAATGCGCCCCTTCCTTCAAACTTAGTGCCCTACGTAGGCTGCTTGACGTCGCTCCATCCAATTTTACGTACTCCGATTATGCAGGGAACAAAACGCTGTTTGGGATTTGACTCTAATTTCACAACACCGGGACGGATTATTAGTTAAAACTGGAATGAACACAAGCATGTTCGATCAGAGCTCAGCAATTTGGACAACACGTCATGAGTCATGTCCTGTGGGTCAACTGTATAACAATAAAATATAAACTGCTCAAAATCAAAATGCGATTTTGAAACTGGGATTAGCAAACTCATGGTATGATTCGGGATTGAGATTATTGGTGTTGCAGATGATATTATTTGGGTTCAGATTATTTGTTTCGGAGTAGGAATTGGAATTATGAGTTGCAATGTAAAGGGATTGGGATTATTTGTTTGGAGTAGAATTTGGGATTAGGAGTATATTGGGAGTTAGGGTTTAGAACTTGGTGTGGGATTGGGATAATTCAGGTTAGGTTAAAAATTGGGTGTGGAATTAAGATTATTCAAATTAGGGTTTAGAGTTGGGTCTAGGATTATTTGTGTTAGAATTTAGAGTTGGGTGTGAGATTAAAATTATTCATATTGGGGTTTAGAGTTGGGTCTGGGATCATTTGTGTTAGGGTTTACAATTGGGTGTGGGATTAGGATTGTTAACGTTAGGGTTGAGAGTTGGGTCTGGGATAATTTGTGTTAGGATTTAGAGTGGGATTGATTTTATTTGTTTTAGGGTTTAGATTTGGGTGTGGGTATGAGATTATTTGTATTTGGGTTTAGAGGTCAGTGTGGGATTGAGATCATCCATGGTAGGGTTTCAATTTGGGTGTGGAATTAAGATTATTTGTGTTAGGGCTAAGCGTTGGGTGTGAGATTGAGATTATTCATGTTACAATTTAAAGTTGGGTGTGGGAATATTTGTGTTAGGGTTTAGAGTTGGGTGTGGGATTAAGATTATTCAAATTAGAGTATAGATTTGGCTGTGGGAGCGGGTTTATTTGAGTTAATCTACAGAACATTAGATTTAATGCAACTCTACAATTGAGGTATTGAGGGTTAATGTTCCTGTCTGAAGCTACCAGAGAAAAGAGCTTAACAGACTGAATAGCAGCTGTTTGCAGTCATTAGTTGTTTAACTCCATGCCACTTGATGGCTTTCAGTAAGTGGAAAGGAACCCCCTCCTCTGGTGGAGAGACAGAAAGAGAGAGAGAGAGAGAGAGAGAGAGAGAGATAAAGAAAGAGAAACAGAGAGGAACCACAAAAGTGATAGTAGAGACTTCTGTGAGGACATCTGAGACAAAGTGATGATAAGTAAGAACGCTGTGAAGAGTGGGAATGTATAAGAGTAAGCGAGGGAGAGAGAAAAACAGAAAGAGAGAGAGAGAGAGAGAGATTTAGTGATGAAAAGAGGGAACTTGGTGAGCCTTAGGCAGTGGTGCAGAACTCAGTCTAGAATGTGGGTGGAGGGAGAACTCTCCTCTCGCTGCTGCCCAAGGGCTAAGGATCAGAGGTCAGATGATCCTGTCGGATGTTGTCCTTCACCAGACCTACTCCCACAGGATTCCACATGCATGTGTGTGTTTGTGCAAGAACGAAGGGTTTTCCCAATGCGTTTCCTACCCTATTTTAATGAGTCTAAATTCAGACGATGCAGCTGTGAATCAGATGTCGCCATGTTTTCTGCGTTTTTTTTAATCTAACATGTAATTCACAGATGTGCGAGGGCTCGCTTATAAAAACAGACTCGGTTCCTCTGGTCCATTCCACTTATGAGTGGTATGAATTCTAATTAGAAATACATTACTTATAGACACGTTCGGTTCAAGCCAGGTTTCCAGGTTGGGTTGTTTTTCGGTGCGAACGCAAAGTGTAGAGCGCCGAAGCACAGCACTAAATCTCAGGTCTTTTTCAGGTGTTTAAAAAACTTGATCATGCACGAGACTCAACTGAGAAATGCAACGTTTTGAGGCTAACTCTGTTTACAAGAAAGTACTTTATTTAACTATGTGTACACACAATCACCTTCAAAATAGTCCCCGCCCACAGCAATACATCGATCCCAGCGTTCCTGCCACTTGTGGAATGTGTCCTGGAATTCTTTTTTTTAAAACGTGTCAAGCACCTTCTGTGATTTGCGCTGGATCTCTGCAATGGTGTCAAAACGGCAACCACTGAGCCGGAATTTCTTGTTTGGGAAGAGGCCCGAAGTCCACAGGAGCCTAGTCTGGTGAGTAGGGTGGGTGCGGAAGTGAGATCATGTTGAAACTCGTGTAAAGAGAGATCAGTGACAGGATAGTACGTGGTAACGTACACAGGACGATGTCTTTTGGCACACTGACTTATGAAGGTCGGTACTCCCTGTGACTGCGCGTGCAGCCTTGTGCTGCCACCTGTTGGAGAACTAGTCTTAAAATGGTTTTAATTTCCTCGTGCACACGCAATGTGACACGGCTAACATGATGGAAACATATTCTTTTATATAGAATGAGGAACGGTGGTGAAGGACTGTAAACTTCTTTGGACCACGAGACGATCATCTTCACATCCCACTCACCAATGATCACATGACGGAAATACAACATCTGCCAATCACAGCTGCACAACATCTACAGAACGCAGGCTTGATTTTAAAGCTTTCTCATCTCCACAACACCCACGTGAGAGTAAACGTTACGAGGGTCAGTGTTCATCTGCAGTTGCTGATCATTATTCCTTCCAGATAACTCGTTTCAGATCTCGAATGATGGTCAGCAGGAAAGACAGAAAGAGAAATAGAGCTAGCGAGGGCCATTACGGCATTACGTTAAAGAAAATGGGCCTTTTTTGGCCACAAGGAAACAGATGTTAATATTTAACACACTCTGAAGTTTGACCGGCGAGGGTGTGGGGCCGGTGATCTGTTCTCTGTCCACATTCCTGTCAACCACAAATGAGACATTTTTTTTCTTATAATGATATCCATCCAACTGTAGGAACGTATCTAGCACCGGACTGTTTCATTTTTCTCTGATGTTAAAGGGGGAAACATCAAAGTGAGACAGAAGAGAAAAAGAGACGGAGGAGGAGAGAGATGAGAAAAAGAGATAGGAGCAGAGGAGAAAAAGAAATGGGAGAGAAGAAAGAAGAGGAGAGAAATGAGGAGAGAAAGGAAAAAAGAGAGAGAGACAGTTAGACAGAGGAGAAAGAGAGAGGAGAGGAGAAAGAGATACAGGAGAGGATAGAGATACACAGAATTGGAAAGAAAGAGACAGATGGCAGTAGTGAAACAGAGGAGAATGTGAAAAAGAGAAGATGGAAGAAAAGGAAAGAGAGGAGAGGAGAAAGTGAGACAGGAGAGAAGAGAGAGAAGAAAGAGAGACAGGAGGAGAGAAAGGAGAAAGAGAGAGACAGGAGGGAGAAGAAATAGAGAGCGAAAAGCAAGGGAGTGAGACAGAAGTGAAAGAGAGACAAGAAAGCAGAGAGAGAGGCAAGAGAAGAGAGAGAGAGGAAAGAGAAGACATAGAGGGGAAAGAGAGGAAAGAGAGGCACAAGAAGAGAGAAGAAAAAAAGACATAGAGAGACAGAAGGAGAGATGGGTTTTGGCATCCCATGTCCCATATTTATGAAGCTCCACCTGTAGGTGGCCATACAGTGTATATAACATGACTGACATCTAAATACTACCAAACTTTCTGGACTAAAAGTTATTTTAATTAGTTATGGTCCCTTTTTTATCATGTGCTACATATATAGTATAATTAAGGAAAAGCAAATGGACTTCTGCACTAACAAACCAGCCATAATTTACTCCAATGCGCCAGTTTGATCAGAAATGACCCCCCTTTCTGTAATACGAGGGGGAACAGCAGTCGCTACACCAAAATTGCAACTGAAATAAATGCACTGATGGCTATTAAAGATTCCTCCAGTGTGCAGTGGAGGACGATGTCCTACATACTGTATTCTGTCCTTAAAACAACATGGATTTGCAAAGGTTTTAACCCCAGACTGTAATGGTTTACAAAGACATGCTGTCTTGTTGCAAGCTGGCCATCTGTGAGGTAATAAACAAGAAACTGAAGTAAATATTTACTTGTTTTCTGCACCAGGTCACCAGAGCTGGAGATCAGTAGAGGCTTCGCTTTGACCCAGCTGTGCTCCTCCTTGTCCCAGGACTTGGTTCCAGTCTCATCCAAGATGGTGGCAGCATGGGTCGTGGTACTTTGTCCAGTCCAGCTGATCCCTCTCTTGATGGGGTCATGTCCTCTTTCCATCTCTGTGCTTTGGAGTGATTACGTCAAGGGATTACGCAAGCAAAGTCTTTTGGTTCAGAGGTCCAGTTTTCCTGCGCGTCTGTGCTTAAGTAATGTTTTTTTTTTTCTTCAAGTTATGGTTGGCTGAAAGGGCCAGAAGGGAGGGTTTGAGCAGAAGTCCTGCTTTTCTTGTCGAACCAAAAAACAAAAATCAGAATCACAGAGTAACAAATGGAGTCAGCTCTTAATCCTTCAAGCAGCATGCCAGAGATGTGCTTTTACTTTCGGTGCCACACATTTGACTCCAATTCAACCTAAACTCCAGGGGGATTCCTTCAGATGCACCCTGGACGACAGCCAAAGTGATTTCACAACATGCGATGAGCTCCGCTGCAGATCCGGTAAAAGCTGAAACACCATCCACGCTCCTCTCCGGGTTTGTTTGTCCCCGAGCACTTTTCCTGAGTTTATCACAATCTCCACCAGGCAGGTCTTGGTTTTCTAGCAAGACACCCACACTGACAACGTTTTAAAAAAGAAAACCGGTGGCGTACTGTAACTCGCTATACTTTCATTCGAGCATGAAAGTGCTATTCATCGGAAAAGGTCACGTCGCCGTTCAAATAATTCACCTTCCGACGAGGATTTATTGTTCTTTAGACATTATGTTTTCGATTTGAAATAACGACTTGCTGTAGCAGTCCTTCTCTATTCTCACATTACTGATCGAAATCTCAGTGAGGGGCTTCAGTGTTGAGTTTATTTGTTCTGTTGGGTCCAATGAGACAAAGCAGACCAAAGCAGATGGTTTTTCCAGACTTGACCTCAACTCGGGTTCCCTCTACTCCACTTCCACCTAAAACAGAAAGGGAAATGAGCATTTAGACTCAGAAAGCGATAGTACATCATGTATCAGGAAGCATTATTAGATGGGTGGGGCAAATATTGCTTAGCTTCACATCAAACTAAAACGGATCACCACTCCCTCCGTTTTTTTTCCCCCAGTGGAAAGAATGGAACGAATTTCCTACTCGTGTAATAGACGTACAATACAACAGCCGTTTCCTCTCAGATTAATAGCAAGGAGAAGGAAAGGGTGTCAAAAGGAACTACCCAATTAAAGACAGAAACATGACAAAGCTTCGTTCCTTATCATGAAAGCAGGGAGGGTTTCGAATCAGAAAAACCTGAACTCGTCCCAAGAATGTGGCAAAAAAAAGCCTTTTGACTTTTCGTAAGCCTCAAAACTATGCATTTAGATACAGAGATTCAAGTTAAAGGGAAAAAGAAAAGAAAAGAAAACAATCCACAGGGCGTAAAATGACCTCTAACCTGCACTATGGTCTCCTGTATCCTGTTGAACCTGAGCCTGAGACCACGGTGTTACGGAGATGACATTTGTCATGCTCACCTCTTTTCACAGCCTGTTAAAAGCACTTTAAGCTAACACCATATGGGAGAGAGTGAAGTTAATGCAGCTTTTCACAACAGCATCAGAGCACCTCTTGGTGTTTTTATTCCTGAAGCAAATGACAATCGAAGCAAGGGTTACACAATGGGGTTTAAACAATGGGGTTCAAATTCAAGATAAGCTTTCAGGAGACAGAAGCGGAGATGACAGCTATGTATGTTTATTACTTTGTGCCTACAACTCGTCAAAAAGGGACCCAAAATCAGAAATCTTGTATCAAGATTTTTTTTTCTCTTTCAGAGCTTTATGCTGAACGTTGCAACCATTGAGAATTAGACAGATTTGTTAGCAAATGTGGAACTTCACTCATGCTTTGTATCTATTTGGACCACTGTTTGTATTCCTATGACTTCAACAATATAATCTCCATTTCTCCAGGGTTTCTGGTTTGAGCCTGACTTTTCCTGACTTTGGGTTATCATGTACAATTTTGACGGGTTTCATCAGGGCTCTCTGGTTTCCTTCAGTCTTCCAAATAGCTTCCTAAAAAACCCTTTAATAAACTTCCAGTCTGTAGAAGCCAAACCCACAAAAAAAATAATTTTGGATTTTTCTTACATGAGACACTCTGTATCACATCACCTTCTGATCTATAACAACATGTAGAGTATTCCTGTTATGAGGATCAGGATTGTACTAAATTCTAAATCTATCCTGGAAACACTGTGTGTGAATAGGAATACGCTGACTGGAAAAACACTCACACTGACTTCACGCCCTCATTCGCACTTTCGTATTGCCAGTTTACCTACTGACATGTTGTAGGAAACCTGAGAACCCTGAAGAAACTATAGGGTACCATGTAACCCAAACGCCACATACGCAGTAACCCTGGAGACCCTGGATATGTGAGACGGCAGCAGTTTTCAGATCAATATTCAGTGTTTACTCAGTGTATTCCCATTGGTTCTTGTTTTTTTTTTTTTTGGACACCCTGTATAAAAACTACAGAGAAGTGTACACCTGATCATAGGATGGGTGTGTTTCTTTTTGAACATAAACATACTGTCAGACATATGTCTGTCAGTCTGTCTGTCTGTCTGTCTGTCTGTCTGTCTGTCTATCTATCTATCTATCTATCTGTCTGTCTGTCTGTCTGTCTGTCTGTCTGTCTGTCTGTGTTTCTCTCTCTCTATCTATCCGTCCGTCCGTCCGTCCGTCCGTCCGTCCGTCCGTCTGTCTGTCTATCTATCTATCTATCTATCTATCTATCTATCTATCTATCTATCTATCTATCTATCTATCTATCTATCTATCTATCTATCTATCTGTCTGTCTTTCTCTCTGTCTGTCTGTCTGTCTGTCTGTCTGTCTGTGTTTCTCTCTCCCCTATCTGCCTATCTGCCTATCTGCCTATCTATCTATCTATCTATCTATCTATCTATCTATCTATCTATCTATCTATCTATCTATCTATCTATCTATCTATCTATGTTTGGTATGTGCTTCTTTTTGAACATCCCATTCCCCATTCCCCATTTGCATTCTACAATGGATCCGAATGGCATGATTTTAAATCCCAGCCACACCAAGCTGCCACTCATGGGTTTTAGAGCAAGGCCTTTAACCCCATAGCTACTTAGTTGTATAAAAGCCTCTTTGGATAAAGGCGTCTGTCAATTGCAATAAATGTAAATGTAAATCTTGAAAACGCTGGTTTTGTGCACAAGGACATTGTCATGCTGGAACAGGTTTGAGTCTTTAATTCAAGCAAAGGGAAAAATTCATGCCAGAGCACCCAAAGTAATCTTATACTGGAAACAGTTTGAGAAAGAACCACATACAGCTGGAAAATCAGTTATCCCACTATTTTTTGTTCATATACTGTATCTCATTCCCTGTATCCCCTGTGTGAACTCGTTGGAAAACTTGACCCGATATTGAATCTTCAATCTGTTGATCCTTAAGCGCATTAAAAAGCGCACCTGCAGTGTTCGTGTTTTTCTCAAAGTTCTTGTATCAGGACGATTCATGAAGGCGATAAGGTATAGTGGATGCGATTACTCATCTTAAAAGCCTGTAGCGAGTGTGTATGAACCTTATCTGGGTTTTTTCTGCGAAGCAAAAAAATACATGTCTGTGCGGTGAGCTAAGCTGTTTGCTCTCCGGCTATTTGTTTTTTAATTCACACACTCGTATAACTGGGGCTCCGCCTGTACAAGCCCATTAACTGCAGCTAATGATTTGGAGTCTGATTTTATGCTCCTTTATATTTGTTTCCGTTCTGTTGCCTGACATTAATGGTATATGTTACAGTGTAGGGTGTGTGTGTGTGTGTGTGTGTGTTTGTGTGTGTGAGATGAGATGAGATAGAAGAGGGTTGACTTTGTTTTAATCTCCTAGATCCATTACAGCCTGCTGGGCTTGGATCCCATTTAGTCATTCACAATGAGTCTCTCATCCCTCACACACACACACACACACACACACACACACACACACACACACACACACACACACAAAAAAAGCCCCTTTCAAACACCTGTAAATGCCTCAAAAAATAATTTGGGGGTTACTCGGCAGAGCTGGCATTCCTTGCCGGTAATGTTCAGAGAGCTCATGATAACCCGCGTGCCTCGGCTTGTCGGTGATGGTGACAGATAACCAAAAGCGCTGTGCTCCAGACTTCTGAAAAAGCTTCCTGGCGATGCTACATGCTACCCTGAAGGCAAACACAAGGACACAAAGAACCAGGAATTTACGCTGTCAAATATGTGTACAATGTGGACACCCTTGACAGTTGTTTATCTGTGTACACCTGACCATTAGATGCTTCTTTTTAAACATCCCATTCCACATTAGTTCCCAATTTCCATTATAATAAGCTCAATTCTTCTGGAAAGATGTTCCCTTCAATTTTGTGGAGGTTCCTTCCACCTCACGGTTGTGAGTAAAGTCAGGTACTGATGTAGGTGAGAAGGTCTGGGGTTCAGTCACTGTTCATGAACATTCATTCATGTTCAATAGGGTTGGAGCTCTATAACAGGAGATCTTCCACTGTACCCATCCCATGTAAAGAATATCTTCATGCAGCTGGCTTTGTGCACAGGGGCATTGTCATGTTAGAGTCATATGGGTCTCCTAGTTAAACTGAAGGGAATATTTTATGCTTCCACATCTAAAGACGTCCTAAAATTGTGTCTTTACCACATACCGATGGAAAAACCAGTTGTCCAAATACTTTTAACCAGACACTATACTATATCTATAGATTTGACTGTGATAGATATTTTTTGCCATTCATTCTTAAAACACTGTGTTACCAGTGAACCCAAACATAATGGCCAAAATACTTTTGGAACACATCACTTTTCTACCCATATGTGGTTCTTCCCCAAAGTAGGAGGCACACAGGACGTCTTTAGAGCATGGAGCATCAACTAGGAGACCCAAACCTGTTCCAGCAAGACAATTCACAGTGCACAAATCCAGCTCCATGAAGATCTGCTTTACATGGGTTGGAGTGGAAGATCTCCTGCTGTAGAACTTCAAACCTATAGAACACCATTGGGATGAATGTGATCACTGACTCCTCACCTTCTCACCTACATCAGTACTTGAATTACACCTCTTCACTCTACGGCCATCTGAGTCTGAAATCGCTAAGCGCAACAATATTCCCCTTATTTCAGTACTTTGAAATTTCTTTCTGAAATCCAACCTTTGTCTTTTACTGTATTTAGGAAAACACTTTAACACCTAAAAGGGTTAAAATCAGGGTCAGAAGAACAGGATAAAGATGATATGAAGCGGAGACAGATGCTCAGTGGACCGTCTGCCTGCTGTTTAAGTCATTATGGCTGCTAAGATATGCTTTAGTGACTCTACTGTTACACACACACACACACACACACACACACCCACACACACACACACACACAGTCAAGATTCTATTGTACCTGGTTCTTATTGACCTGAGAGGCATTCTGTCTACCAGAGGTGGTAAAATTACACACATCCTTTACTCAAGTAGAAGTACAGATACTCATTTTTAAATACTTTGGTAAAAGATAAAGTACTGACTACAATTTTTCAAGTTAAAGTAAAGAGGTTTGGGCTCAGAGTAAAGAGTAAAAAGTAGCCATTAAACTACTACCTGTTTTAGTGTCACTTGGACATTAATACAAAATATTATTTTATTTTTGTTATCTAATGGAAGGAACAACCACCATATACAGTACAGACCAAAAGTTTGGACACACCTTCTCATTCAAAGAGTTTTCTTTATTTTCATGACTATGAAAGTTGTAGAGTCACACTGAAGGCATCAAGGGCTATTTGACCAAGAAGGAGAGTGATGGGGTGCTGCACCAGATGACCTGGCCTCCACAGTCACCGGACCTGAACCCAATCGAGATGGTTTAGGGGTGAGCTGGACCGCAGAGTGAAGGCAAAAGGGCCAACAAGTGCCAAGCATCTCTCGGGGAACTCCTTCAAGACTGTTGGAAGACCATTTCAGGTGACTACCTCTTGAAGCTCATCAAGAGAATGCCAAGAGTGTGCAAAGCAGTAATCAAAGCAAAAGGTGGCTACTTTGAAGAACCTAGAATATGACATTTTTCAGTTGTTTCACACTTTTTTGTTATGTATATAATTCCATATATAATTCCACATGTGTTAATTCATAGTTTTGATGCCTTCAGTGTGAATCTACAATTTTCATAGTCATGAAAATAAAGAAAACTCTTTGAATGAGAAGGTGTGTCCAAACTTTTGGTCTGTACTGTAGAACACAAGCAGAGAGAAGATGATGATGATCAGGTGATCAGGAATGTGTCTGTTCTCAGTCATGTTTTCATCACTGACTCCCTCTGTCTCATCCACGTTAACCCCAGACGTCTTACTGTCTTCTGTCTGCTTATCGTGAGCTTTGTAAACTAGTCTACGTCTGTGGTGTGAGAGAGACAGGAAATGATACCAGCGGGAGATTAAAAAAGCTGCGCAATGAGAAGAAAAAATATTAATCGTGTCACCAAATAGATTCAAACTAAAGTAACGAGTCTGGTTTAAAAATGTGATGAGAGAAAATAAAAAGTTGTCCAAAGTATAATCAGTGAAGTAAAGAACTGATACCCGAAAAACCTACTAAAGTACAGTAAGGAAGTATTTGTACTTCATCACTTCCCACCTCTGCTTTCCACACACACACACACACACACACACACACACACACACACACACACACTTGTACATATGAAGCTGCACATATACACCACAAGCACATATACAATATCTAGTGCTTTTGACTGACTGGAGGAGGGGCACCGAGCCAACTGTCTCTTTCTCACACACACCCATATACACAAACACACACACACATGCACACTAAGTCACACACACTTACTCACACACACTCTCAACACAAACGAAACTTGTTAATTTTCACAGGGATTTCACAAGAAACATGCAAAACACACACACACACACACACAAATATGTTGGTTTTGTCCTGGGAAAAAACACAAACAGTAAATGACACACAACACCAGATTATCAATGATCTGTGAAACGTCGTGAAACAGCAAGAACTCATTTAACTCTAGAAAGAGCCTCTATGAGATGAGATGGTGAAATATTTATGAGACGGCAAACACTCACACACTCACACACATACACACACACACACACACACACACACACACACACACACACACACACACTTTCCAACTGGTTCCATTCAATAAATAGCCTCTAAAGTTCTCCAGGTGATCCAGGAAGCTGTGGAGCAATCACCACAAATACATCCTGACCAAAGGAGACCTGAGACTCACCTGTACTCTCCTGGGCTTCCCAGTGTGGAAGTGTGTGTGTATGAGTGTGTGCGTGGGTGTGTGTGTGTGCATATGCGTAAGGCAGCTTTCCAGACCCTCCTCCTGTTCTCCTCCCCGTCACTCTCGATTCTCTCTTTCCATCGCTCTCTCATTCTCTCATCCTCTGTTTCATTCTCTCTCAGTGTTTCACTCCGGCTCGTCCCCTCTCTCTGGGACGGAGGGAAAGGGGGGTGAAGGGGGTGTGGTCGCACCGCTATTGGAACACAGAAGGTTCTTTGTCTGGCCCCTTTCATATGGTTTCCTTCAAAGTATGCATACTGAACCCATTATTCCATCCGACATATTTTTTCACAGAGAACTCGGAGAACCTCTTTGTCTTGTCACTATTCCATTCTACCTGACCCTGAATGGAGACTGAAAATGAAGAGCGGAGGTAATAAATAAGGAAACGTGTTCCGCGGCTGATTGTTATGAATTATGAAAATCACGAGCGAACTCGCTCTCTGTTAATCATTATCTCCTGTGAGTTCTAAATAAAAAAAAAACACCTAGCTGCCACTGTTGGGCCCTTGAGCAAGGCCCTCGACTGCTCAGTTGTATGTTGCTCTTGATTCGGGAGTCTGCCAAATCCCATAAATGTAAATAAATATTTCAGGAACTCAGGAGTCTTAAGTTACATTAGTTACTTACATTCATAGCATTTGCCAGACACCCTTATCCACAATAATATAATTTTTACACCTGAGCAGTTTAAGGGTCTTGCTGAAGGGCCCAACAGTGGCAGCATAGGGATGAGTCGATTTGATCTCACGAGCTTCCCATCAGAAGTCCAACGTCAACCACAGATCCCCACTTTCCATAGTTTCAGTGTTTTCTTTAATATTAAATTACACTGTTGCTCTACTGTACACATACTATATTGACAAATGTATTTTTCCACCTATATGTGTTTCTTCACCAAACGTTTACCACAAAGTTGAAGGCACACAATTGTACAGAACATCTTTGGATGCTGTAGCATGAAATTGTCCCTTCACTTGAACCAAGATCCAAACCCATTCGTGCATGACAATTCCCCTGAGCACAAAACCAGCTCCATGAACATATGATTTACATGGGTTGGAGTGGAAGATCTCACGAGGCAATTTAGCATATGAATGAACACAGGGGTCTTCACCTCACCTACATCAGGACTACATGTGGCTGAATTAATCGCCACAAAACTCCACAAAATCTAGCAGAACATCTTCCCAGAAGAGGGGAGCTTAATACAGGAAATTGGGTACTAAATGGGAAATGGGAAACACAAACCAATCTTATGGTCAGGTGTCCACAAACGTTTGCCCATAGAGATTAGCTGTAACCTGATTAGTACTCATTCTAAGCACCACAGAAATACTTATCTATAAATTAACTGCTGCCAATTTACAATGTATGCAGATACAGTAGTATATTGTATATTGTAGTAACTACAATTGATTTAAGGTACAACAATATTGTGTATCTCTGTATATATATATATATATATATATATATATATATATATATATATATATATATATATATATATATATATATATATACAGATAGTCCCTAAGTTACGATGGTCCAACTTACGCTTTTTTGTTAGCGATACGACAAAATTGTAAAAATATATAAATTTATATAAAAGTAAAAATATATAAATTTCGTGCACCAGGCACAGGCAGCAGCGTATGATGTACAATACATTGGATGCACAGCTGGGATGAGTGTAAATCTCGTCCTGTGAGATGTTTCAAACAGCGATTTTAGTGATAAAAGCATGTCTTCCAAGTGTCTCCTGCTGGTAGTATAAAGAAATAAGGAAAGCAATCAGTTTAGAGCAGAAAATAAAAATAATGATTCAGCATGAGCAGGAAAGACTGTCACAGTCATAGCACCGTCTTCGCCTTACGATATTTTTTGACTTACGATAGTAACGTATCTATACGTAGTGGTATCGTGGTGGTATAAAATATTTCAAATCTAGTTTTGTATCACGCCAACAGATAGCAGCACAAGGCTACTCGGACCATGATTTCAAGAGTATTAAGAATTTGTTCATCCTCAAAGTCTAAGATCTGAAATTAAAATAAAAAATAAATAAAAAATAAGGTCTGTTTTTTCCCCCACCTCATGACCCCTAGGTATATAATGTTTCATATTTAATATCAGAATATTTTATATTTAGGAATAATTTCCACACAGTTGGGATTGGACACATAAGCACATGCAAAAAAAAAAAAAAACAAAACAGATATGGGTTCATGAGGTACCTTTTGCAAAGCAGTGAACTGAAAGAGAGGAATACAATATTTAGTTACTGATTAATGCACTGACATACAGTAGCCTCTGTGTAATAGCGACCGTTGAAGCGATATGTGTAGTCAAATTTCAGACCGATCACCTGTCCCGGTGTCCATCCTGTCCATAAATAAGTCTGAACACACTTCTCCTGGTGTAGCACAGCATGAATGCATACATGCATTAAGATCCTCCTTCCAAATATACGAGTCTGTTTGAAATTTCATGTCTGGTTGATACTGAAGGCCTCCGCACACGTTTATTTTATCTCGCAGTCATCTGGCTTGGGGTAAAGGAATCAGAGTGAGTCCAAACTTTGATCTCTGACCACGTTGTATATCAGCAAACATCTATAAATTACCGGGCTGGTTTTCCAGACACAGATCAAGCCTAAATTATATGTCTAGGAAATCCGTAAAAACTTCAACAACAGCTTCATACTGTACGTGTAGACAACTGGCATGCACTGTCTATTTCTGTGCATTAGGAGACGTTTTTACTGCTTTGCTAATAAGCAAGAATAAGTGGATTTTTTTCAAGGAAGATTGAAACGAACAATTCCACAGAGAGAACCGCAGAAACTCGACGACCAATAAGGCGAACGTTCAGATGATTATAAATGTCCTCATTAGACAACCTCCTCCATCGAGTCACTCTAAAACATACAGTAGATCACACTGATTTATTTCACTCCCGGTCTCCTTTCACCCCCCTCTCTATGACTTCTTCTTTATTTATTTTTTCAACACCCCCTCTGCAGCTGGATTCTGCACTCCGTCCTGGAGACTGGTGTGATATTTGAAAGGGCAGCTGTGGTGGTGGGGGGAAGGAGGTTTGGGGAGGGTACAACAGAAGTACAGTGTCTGTATGTGTGGGTTGATGGGAAATTGAAAGAAATGTTATAACGCATTCCGCCAAATCCAGGCTTTTTTTTTTTTTTTTTTCTCGCTCTGGCAGGGTGGAATTTCCTAAGTGCTCTGGTCTGCATTCTCCCTCCATGCCTTTGTCCCGTACACAACGTTATTAAAGAAGGCTCTGACTGAGTGCTGACGCTGATTAGAACCCGCTCCCAGACTGCAAACGAACTCTATAACCTTCATCCAGACCACCAATCTCCTAAGCCTGTGCTCCACCCCATACAGAGTCATAAGGCGGAACTCAGTGTGAGTTAGGGTACGTTACTGAGTCATATCAATTACTGGTTGCAAATCAGCTTGAAATGGGTTTTGTAAAGGAGTCGTGTCAGTTAGTGGTTTTAAACAAGCTTTTTAAAATTGGGGTTTAGTCTAAACACTAACAATTTATAAAACAGTATAAACTCATGCATTCAGTTACAGTAATCCTGCTGTAAGATTATAGAGAATCCAGAGTGTATCCCATGCAACCTGAGGGATGAGCCAGGAATTTATTTTGAATCGGATGCCGATTCATTATGTACTTATTCATATCTATAGTAAATAGATATACTGTAAATAGACAAAGTTTTTGCATAATGGAACAAAAATAGCAGATCTGGAGAAAATGTTGGCAAATGTAGGTGCTGAAGTTCATAAAGAATTCATAGCAATAACTGGTTACAAATTAAAAAAATACATTCAAAAGGACATTCAAAAAGGTTTCACATCTGTAACTGTATACAATTCGTTGTGCGTTGTAGTGTATAAATGAGTTATATAGATAACTATGGACAAATAAGTGCAAGTTGGAGTTGATAAAAGAGTCCTGGCCATAACTGGTTACAAATCAGTTAATAAAAAAGTCGAATCTGTAACTGGTTATACATAAATCGGAGTGTGTTGTGTTTCATCTCCGTAAATGGCTACAAATTAGTTGGAGTTTATTGGACCTTGTAGACATTGGACATTGGATTTGAAGGTAACAAGTTCAAATTACCATTAAGCTGCCACTGCTGGGCCCTTGAGCAAGGCCCTTTACCCTCTACTGCTCAGGTGTAAGATACTCTGGATAAGGGTGTTTGCCAAATGCCATGAATGTAATGTAAATGTCTGTCAAACAATGTAAGTTGTGGTTCATTAAGGAATTAATTTAGTGGAAGTTCGGGTTTCATAAAGGAGTCATAGCCATAACTGCATACAAATTAGTGTGAGCATTGGTTCATAATGGAATATTAGCTGTAACTGGCTTTGGTTTATAAAGGAGTCATAGCTGTAATCAGTGCAAATTGGAATTCATGAAGAAGTCCTTTTTCTAAAACTGGGTACAGATCAGTATGAGTTATAGTAGGAGTCATAGCTATATCTGTTTTCAAATAAATGTAAGGTATGGTTCATAAAGGAGTCATAGCCATAACAAAATATAAATCAGCATAAGTTGGTGTTTATTAAGGAGCCATCGTCATAACTTGTTATAAATCAGCATAAGTTGGAGTTCATAACGGAGTCTTAAACATAACTTGTTATAAATCAGCATACGTTGGAGATCATAAAGGAGTCACAGCTATAATTAGTTATATATTAGCATAAGTTGAAGTACATAAAAGAGTCATGGCATAACTAGTTCCAAATAAAAGTAAGGTATGGTTCATAAAAAAGTCTTAGCTATAACTGTTATAAATCATTTTAAGTTGGAGTTCATAAAGGAGTCTTAGCATTAACTAGATATAAATCAGCATTAGTTGGTGTCCATTGAGCCATCTTAGCTATAACTAGTTATACATCAGCATAAGTTGGTGATCATAAAGGAAACATAGCCATAACGAGTGATAAATCAGCAAAATTTGGTGATCATAAAGGAATCATAGCCATGACGAGTTATAAATCAGCATAAGTTGGCATTCATAAAGGAGTCATAGCCATAATTGGGTAAAATTCAGAGTGAGTTGTGGTACATGAGTCATAGACAAACTGTACCTGGTTACAAAATAGTTCAAGTGTGAATTCATAAAAGAGTAACAGCCTTGACTGATTACAAATCAGCGTGAGTTCATTTTAAAAAGTCAAATGCGTAACAATATGATACGACAGGATCAAATATCATCAATGCCTCACCCTTTATTAGTTTAAACTCTTTGAGTAGGACGAATGGAATTCCTTGTTAATAGCCAAAAGAACAAGAAAAATAAAGGTCATATCAATGACTTCTTACAATTCAGCGAATCACTCTGAGTAAAGTTTTCCTCATGGCTAGATTTCTTAAACTATTTAGAAAAATGTATTTGAGAGATTACACTACAATTTCTGCAAAACATTAAGGACATTTATGGCAATATTTCATATCTAAAAGTATCTTCAAGACCCTTGAGGATGATAACATTTTCTATGTATTTATGCAAAATCTAAAGAATACAAAAACACATATGAATCAGGCATGTATTGTTAAAAGCCATATTGGTTTCTTTGATGCTACGCACCACAAATGGCATTGTTAGAGTCACTGGACCATCATATGTATCAAGTATCAGCAAGTTTGTGACCTTGGCATCTGTTTCTAGGTTTACATTTACATTTGACAGTAGCCCTTATCCAAATTAGCTCATTTATACAACTGAGCAATTGAGGGTTAAGGGCCTTGCTCAAGGATCCAGCAGTGGCAGCTTGGAAGTGGTGGGATTTGAACTCATGCCCTTCCTATCGTTACCATTTTAAACATTGAAATACCACTGCAGCCTGAAATCACCTTCTATCACAATTTAGAACCCCAACTCTATGTAAAATGTGAATAAAAACAGAAAGCAATGATTTGCAAATCCCATTTATACAAAATAGAACATAGAAAACATATCAAATGTTTGAAATGAGAAAAGTATAGCATTAGAATTGCATAATTTTCAATTTTATGCTGCAACAGATCTCAAAAAGTTGGGACGAGGCAACAAAAGCCTGGAAAAATTAAACAGTTGGAGAAACATTTTGCAACTAAATACATGATTTCTCATAAGATAGGCAGAGATTTACCAAGGTTCCTCAACATAAAATTGCAAAAACTTTGAATAACTCATCATTTACAGTGCAGAATATCATCAAAAGATTTTCAGGCGGCACTGCATTAAGAACATGTATGATTCTTTACTGGACATTACAGCATGAGCTCAGCAAAACCTCAATCATTGTGTGTGAACACAGTTTGCCATGTAATCCACGAATGCAGGTTAAATCTTTATTGTGCAAAGAAGAAGCCAGATGGGAACACGATCCAGAAATGCCACCATCTTCTCTGAGGCATTGCTCATTTAAAATGTGCTGAAGCAAAGTAAAAAAAAAAATGTTGTGGTCAAACAAACTGACAAATCCAAATTATAAATTATTTCTGAAACCATGGATGCCATGTCCTCTGGACTAAAGAGGAGAGGGATCATCCAGCTGCTATCAGCATTCAGTTCAAAAGCCTGCATCTGCGATGGCATGGGGGAGCATTGCTGCAAATGGATTGGGCAGCTTTCCCATCTGGAAAAGCTCCATCAATGCTGAAAGGTATAAACATGTTTTAGAGCAAGATATGCTTTCATCCACACAATGTCATTTTCAGGAAAGGCCTGGCATATTTCAGCAAGACAATGTTAAACCAAATACTGCATACTAATTACAGCAGCATGGCTTCGCATTCCAAGAGTCCGAGATCTGAACTGGCCTGTTTGAAATCCAGAACTTGCACAAACTGAAAACATTTGGCACGTCACAATGTGACAAAGAAGGCCCAGGATTGTTGAGCAGGTAGAATCCTGTATTAGATACAAATAGGACAATAATAATTTCTCAAAACTCCAGCAACTTGTCTTCTCAGTTCCATGATGTATATGGGATGCTATACAATAGGTAAACATTGTCCTTTTCTGAGACGTGACTTTTTTGAGACGTGACATTTACAAATTTAAAATTACCTTTTTTTTTTTTAAGTTTAAACATTTGCTATGTTTTCTATGGTCTATTGTAAAAATATTTATTTACATTTAAACCAACATCCCAACATTTTTGGAATTGGGGTTGTATACAGTATATATAAATATGTAAATTCTTTTTACTCTGTCACATGTACATTTGAACTATTGTGTGTCCCTTGAGAACTTCTTGGTTTTTAAAGTCATTCAGCATTGTTTTTGATGAACCCATTTGTTTTCCACTGACCGTCAGCTAGACATAAATAATAAATCTTAAGTCTAGCCATTATGGAATATAAAGCATGGATTTTATCATGGAATTCAAGCATGGCTTTCAAAGAATTAGCTGGATCTGAAGAAACTAAAAGCGAAAATAAACATGGAGCTCCTATCTGCTGAATCATCTTTACCAGATTTCTAACACTTCCCAGCTTTATTTGGATTCTGAAACCCCCCCTGGAATATTATGGGACCTTTTAAACAAATTTTCTACAAATGCGACTTTAAATTATAAAGCATTCAAAACAATTTGCTACATACGATTGCACTTGCGTATGTGCAGCACGTTTCGTGCGTTTTCATTTCCTTTCTTTCATTTTTGCCCCTCATTCATGATTTGTTTGTTTGCATTGTTTGCATTCTGGTCTGCCTTCATTTCCGATTCAGAGCCTGTTGGGAACAGATACTGTTTTTTTTTTTTCACTCAACCTTGATTTCTACCATGTCTCCATCATGATGATTTAGCGGGAAATTTCACAGACTGTGCTTAAAGCTGCAGCTGCAGCATGGCCGCCTGTGGTCTGGATCTGAGCTCGGAGCGTTCGGCATGCCCAGACGTGGTCGAGAGTGAGTAAGTGCGATTGTGTGCTCAATGACGTGATCGACTTTAGGGCCATCGGAGTCGGTCACGAAATGTCGGGTTTTTTTGGCAGGGAATAGCAGGGTGTGAGTTTGTGGTAGAAGCCTGCTGCTTCTATCCAAACCTCAACCACCTCTGAGCCTCGGCGTCTTTGTTTTAATAAGCTTCTCTTAACTTTTAGGTTTGCTCTGAAAGCAAATCTTTTTAACGCTTAATATATATTTATGACTCATTTGTCAAGGTACAAATCAAGCCCTTTTTTTATGATTCCAGTTCTCTCGTATTTGGTGAGAAGCTAACCACAAACAAAGCCCAAAGCTAAAACCAGAAGGTTGTTGGTTTTGCCTATAAGCAAGTCAGACACTACAGATTGGAATCAGCGTTAAGATTGATCTCAAAAACAACAATCAATGCCTGGACCACGCCTGTTTTGAAAAAGGTTATAACTCATCTCTAGGAAAAAAGCTAGCGTGCAGCAGTGAAGTAAAGAAATAAAAAAATCCCAGTCAATGTGAGAAAAATAAACAATGTTATTATTAGATAACTTTTACAATATGTAAAAGAAAGCAAGATGTATTTTTTTCCACAACAGCGGTTTTGTTTGATTTCGATGGATATTTAATTTTACTGTAAATACTTTGATAATAAGTAACCGGAGGAGGCATGGTGAATGATTCAGATAGGAATTTTTTTCTCCTTTACTGAAAGTTTCTGGCTAAGCAGTATAGAGGCTCTGACCCTTAGTACATCATGCTCCTCACCCCCTACTGATCAATAAATCTCCAAGTTCATATCTATCTTTGTAGATGTTCCAACTGTCTACTTTTTTTTTTTTTTTGCTTACCAGAGAGAAATACCTTCGGCATGAGGTGCACATCTTTGAAACCGAATCCCTTAAAAAGGTTAAGCCCGGATACATCAATGAAACTCAAACTCACTTCACATCACAGGGATTTGTGAAGTTCTCTGGAAAACCGAGCACGGACCCTTGATCAAGTCGTGACTTGGGGCTCATTTGGATTCGGTCGAACGCAATTCTTTTGTTCTCTTTTATTCACTCAAAAACAGATAATAGTTATAAATAGGCTGTCATATAAGAAGAATAAAACACTTTGGGACAACCTGGAAATTTGATCGTTTCGGGTAATAACAAAATAATCCGATTTATTTTTTATTTTTGTATTAATCTAATACAAATATGATTTACATAGGGCCATAATCACAAAATAATAAACCATTAATCACCTGCACTAGCTTTTGAATAAATTAATAGAGTTTACTATGCTAAGCTTGAAGCTTGCCTACAAAATCAAAATCAGCTACATAACTTTCAAGCCCAACAACAATCAGCATCATGCACCAAGTTTTCTTTGACCCAGAATCCTTCAAAATACAAGGAAGACACAGCTATATAAAACAAAAGGACTTTAGCATGGCTAAACTTCATCCAGAATCCTTTAATGTGCAAGGAAGAATGTATTAAATGCTAACCACTACTAACATGAAACTTACTGGCATAAACCCTAAATAGTACCATGCATCCTTCAAGTCATATAATCAGCTTGACTTGGTCCAGAATACCTTAAAGTCCAAGGCACACATGCACTCAACCTGATTAATGGCATTTACCAAACTAAACCATAAACAGCAGCAGATACCCTTCAAGTCTTTGACTTGACCTGAAATCCTTTAAAGTAAAGTCATGTATAAAAAACTGACCCGTGCATGAAGCAGAGGTACCTCTTGAGACAACCTCAAATAATCTTAATTGAGTTAAAGTATAAATACCTTTTCACAAAGTTAAAAGTTACCAAATCCTATATGACTTGAGCAAAAGTCTTCGAGGATCTGATCTGAACAGTACTTGAATATTTGACTCATATTGAACTTAGGCTCAAAGATGCACTAGTCCTCGACACCATTTTATTGAAAAGCCAAAAACTGTTTATTTATGAGATTTTCTGAAATACAAATTAACTTGTACACCTTAACACTGCATTAACCAAAATCAACACAAAAGCCTCTCAAACATGCCAGTATGAAACAAAAATCAAACAAATCAGTCAAAAATAAAGACAAAGTTCTCACCTTCTACTTGATAATTGCGAAAAAGGCTTATATTATTGACCTGGAAGAATCCTTCCCCACCCGACTACTTTTACTGGATGCACGACCTAATTCAGTTTATTTAAATACAAAGATAAGATTTACAATACTTGGATATACAGAAAAGATTTACACTACTTTGCAACCCTTCTTGTCACATTTAAAGAGAAGAGAAAAAGAAAGAATAAAGAGAAAAAAATATTGATGAATAAAATAAATACCTATTACAGAAAGAGGTAAGAAAATAAAAAACTTCATTTGTCTTTGCCTGGCCTTCACTGTCTCTTTCTCTTACCCCAGAGAGTAAGGATGACCAATCTCTTTTAATAAAGTGAAACAATTGCTGTTCTATTTTTTATAGTTTTTTTTCCATTTTTGTATCTGTTTGATTGAATTTAATAGAGAGCTTTAATCAAGAGTTAAACTAAAAACAAAATAAAGACTAAAGTGGAAAGCAGTCTTCAATTAACAATCATTGAATCATAAATGTAGTTGAGTTGTGTTGAAAAGTTGCTTATATCTTTGATACTCAGTAAAACTAGAAAAAATTGCTTACACCACTGAAAATTGCTTTACACCACTGACCTGCAGACACTTAAAAAAACAAAGCCTGATCAGTACCACACACATTTTGAGTTTATATTGTGGCTGGACTTGACCAAACCCCCCCCACCACCACAACCAAATGGCAAAGAAGACATGCATCAAAATTCTTCTCTGTAAGACCCCAGGTGGTGGATTGAACTTCCCTGGAAGTCTGAACCTCTGAGTGCTATTCGCCAAATAACCTGAGTTGCTTTGCCTGTCTGACCTCTCAATTGAAATTGTCTTTTAACCCTTAACTTGGTTATAAGTGTTTACAAAAATGAAAAGCATGTAGAATTGTCCTTGGGCATGGTCCTTACCTACAGGTCCTAACTAAAGAGTACAGCACTAAGGCCTTAGCTCAGGGTACTTCCCATGAATCTGGATCACTATAGCAGATTTTTCCTGAGAGAGAGCACACAGACCCAGACCCAAGAGTAAGGTCTCTTACAGATGGGCTCTTGCTGGACAGACAGGGTCTGTCTCTCTTTAAATCATTCTATCATGGAAGTCAATAAAATAGTTGTGAAAAAAGTCTAATCGCCTCCACAAATGTCCAGATGTCACCGCTTAGATCTTTATTCACTCACATGTTTTTATTGCACTTTCCAAAAAAGCAGCTAATACCCAGGACTCACCTTTATGTGGATAGCCTCACCTGTTCTAAGAGCTGCTGCTGGAATCATAAGAACGACCTTGTGCTCATCTCAGGACTCAATTATGATTAAATATCCAGTTGTTGGAAAATAATTTACAATTGAATTATCCACTCTCTCCCAGAAGAGATTCCATTTAGCCTGCTTCCTATCAAGAATTTCAGGGAGTTTTTCCCCTCACCTCTGGCTCACTCATTAGGCATCCAGATCTACATCTGGATTTCTATAAAACTGTCTTGTCTAGAAAAAAAGTCTATTATCCAATGTGCTATAAAAATAAACCTGAATTGAAATGAAATTTATGTTGCTGAATCCATGCTGAAGATGCTGAAGAACAGCAAAGCCAATAAATGTAAATTCAGATGTCAGCATGTGTAATGCAGCATTCCCGGAAATTTCCTGACATGACTGCACATGAGTTCTCTGAGTTTCAGTAAGCGAAACTACACAGATGTAATAGGTGCATGGTGTTTAGTGTGGAGACTTTGTTTTCCTTTGTGACAGGGCAGTGGGTTGCTGGACAACAATTAAAGCCTGATGGCTCAGACATAGAAATATATGAGGTGGTATCAAAAAGTTTCGAGACTAGTGCTGTGTACAAAAAAGTACTTTATTTATCTACATTTTCACAATGTCACCTTGAAAATAGTTCCTTTGCACAGCAATACAGCGCTCCCAACGTTCCTGCCACTTCTGGAATGTGTCCTGGAATTCTTCTTCTCGAAGCGTGTCAAGCATCTTCTGCGATTCATGCTGGATCTCCGCAATGGTGTCAAAAACGGCGACATTTGAGCCGCATCTTCATCATCGGGAAGTCCGCAGGAGCCAAATCTGGTGAGTAGGTGGGTGCAGAAATAAAAAGGTGTGGATTGTTCTATGATCATCATGCACAAGTTGCTGAGTGGTTTCGAAATTTTTGAGGGTTGAGCTCATCTTGATCTCTCGTCGTCTTCGAGCATTTTCAAACTCTTCTTCCACTTTTGAACGACTCTTTGCAGCATCACCGTATGTCACATGTATGTCATGTCAAAAGTCTCTCAGATTTCAGGTTTGAAGCAGAATTTCACGTTATCTCTTTGTTTTAACACACATGGTCAGAAGAACTTCAGAAAGTTTTATTAGTCTTGAAACTTTTTGATACCACCTTGTATGACAAAGACAGCATTACTGCCCCCGCCATTTTAAACTCTTCTTGACTTGTGAGACAGGTCAACTTTGGCACCGGTTGCTTGGTTCTGTTAAAAACTGAAACCCAGTCAGACATTGAAATACAAATACTGCGTCTCAGCCGTCCAGTCAAACAGGAAAAGAGTGCTGCCCCATTATTCATGAATGTGTTTATACAGCTACCTATTCTCCCATTCTCTTTCTTCCTCTTTTCACTCCACCAAGTCTGGGAGCAATTACAGCACATGACTCGTGCCATATGGGCCCAGATTTAACAAACACTCATATCTTTTCTATTAACTTTCCTTACGTTTTTGAGATTGAAAGGTACTTTTGTGTGCCCCCACCCATTTTTCCATTTTATTCATATAATATGTCTGTCTATAATTCAAATATTATTCCAGCTCTTGGTCCAAGTTTATTTATGCCTTAATTAACATGAATTGCAGCCGTGTGACACAAATGTATACATTTAATGGCTAAAATAAACGTAGCCTGTGATTTCTGAAAATTCTGTGACTCTCACTACGGTCCTTGGTGTAAGACAAAAAAAAATTCAATCTAAGAGTAGCCTTGTGTTCAAATTTATGTATCAGAAAACAAAATATTTTAGTTTCCGGTCACCTAATTGCTACCACACTTACAGTATTCGCTGGTGATTTAGAGGACCAGTCCTTGCAGTGATTTGCCTCAGGGGTGGAAACTGTGGCATGATTTTTTAATCAGAGCAAATATTGTTTGCAGAGGCTCACGAACACAATGACAGGTCTGTCAGTGGGGTTGCAGGCGCCTTTTCCTGTTCACTGACCTCATGGTAGGGCTCAAGTATGCCATGTCACGAGCAGCAGCATGAGCACAACAAAGGACAAAGTACAACACGCGCTAGCAAAACCATCGGCATGTAGCCAAGGGCCAGGGATGCAAGCATGCATGCACCAGCACAAACCATGCAAGCCAAAGCTTGAGAATGAAGACATCAATAAGTTCAAGCATGGACTTGAGTAGAAAAGTTAAAGGACAACTTATAGGGACTAAGTTGTTCAAGTATAGTCATGGGCAGGTCCAAAATAGAACTCTAACAGTGGCACAAGACCCTTAGACTAATAAGTTGGTTTATATGAAAATATAATCCAAAATATTAGATTCAAGACGGTCTCAAAAAGTGTCGAGACTAACAGTAACTGGTTTTATTCTGAACACATGCATTACCACATCTACGATTTCATCAGGGACAGCAAGTTATTAGACCAGAGAACAAACGTGAAATTCCTCGTGAAACTTTGCAAATCTGCCCCAGGGACATTTGACATGACATACTTTTGACATACGGCGAAGCTGCAACAAGCCGTTGAAAGTGGCACGCATGCTTCAAGAGTGAAAGAACATTACTGGAAGATGACAAGAGATAAATAAGACCTTCAGTGAGGTCAACCCCCGAAAATGTTAAAACTATTCGGCAACTCGTGCATGATAATTGTCTGAGGAATATCCACATGATCTCACTTCCACACCCTAACTGCTAGATTTGGCTCCAGCGGACTTCGCCCTCTTCCCGAAGGTGAAGATCCAGCTCAATGCTTGACAGTCTTTGAGAAGAAGACTTTCAGGACACATTCTAAAAGTGGCAGGAACACTGAGAGTGCCGTATTGCTGTGCAAAGGAACTATTTTGAAGGTGTGTAAATAAAGTACTTTCCTGTAAACAGAGCTAGTTTCAAAAGTTTTTGATACCACCTTGTGTAAATATATTTGAAAAAGTATAATTTATTCACACATCATTCTAAAGCTCTCGACTGTATCACAGTTAAGTGTTAGCTTGCTAACTGGAAAAACCTTGCCATAAAAACAACCCCACTAATAGGTTTCGGGTTCATTCACAGAGTGTTTGCTTTCACCTTCACAGCAATTCTTTCACACCATTATACTGTACCTCAATATTCCCCAGGGCTCACTGGGGCTCTCCAGCTGGGAATGTTGCTGGCATGTTTACAGCTTAGGACCCAGTAAATAGAGGTTTCAACACAAACAGAGATAAGTGGAAGCAGACTACACTTGAGAACTTGATGGGGTTGTTAATGCTCTATCTGCCCTTATCTTTTGGAGGGTTACACTAATTTGTCTGTTTATCAATGTTCTCGTAAACAATTTTTAGTGCCAGAACGGAAAAAAGAAGGCCATGATGTTTTTTTTTACCCTTTTTTTGCAGGACATTTTGCTGCTTGAGCCAAAATCCTAATGTGGTTTAGGTCATCTTTGGATTATGTTTTGCTTTTTTTGTGGGCTACATTAACTAATATGCATTTAACTTGCATGGTTGAGTCTCCTTAGAAGTGTTTACGAATTCGGGTGCAGGAATACGACCATTTTAATGCACGGAAGCAGCGGGTGCCACCGGACAAGCTTTCTATGAGAGTATGCAGTTTTACATTTGGGTTGGAACGTGTACCAGCTTTGCCTGGGGAAAGAATTTCCTTTGTTTAATAGGAAGGCGGTGGTGCACTGGGTTTGTCGGGGCAATTTTACATTAACATTATATTGTGGCTGTGTTTTTTTTTTTTCCCCCCACTTCCATTAAAAATATAAATGCCAGGAAAAACAACACAGTTTGTCACTTTGTCTTTGAACCAAGACCTTTTTTGGTAGCTGGAACTTTACATTATTGCAAGCCTGTAAAAAAGCCAAATGACCATTTTTGAAAGCCGGATGTCCAGTAAGCTTTTATGAATAAAAAAATAAACCTTCACCCATATTCAAATGCGGTTCTGCAGAATGTGTGATGTTTTCTGTGCCAGGAAATAAAAAAAATTACAAAAAAATCAGTATTCATCCGAAAAAAGGCCAGACTCTGAGTCTGAGAACTGCAATAGAATATTCCAAAGTAGAAATGTTGATGCAAATCTGATGTGAAACACATTGAGCCTGAGGTGCAGTCTGGCTTGTAAAGCAGTTAATTCGAATTAGGAACGAATTGTTGCAAGCAGTACATAAAGGCCAAACCTTAGGTGGAAACACCCAACCCCAAAAAAATGCTTATGCTGTTGTGATAAAATTGGAAGTCTCAATAGATTCTTGCTATATGTTGGGAAAAGTCTCCTGTGGGGGCATTGCTCATACACCACTATCTCAGACACAACATGATTCAGGTGTGTGTATGCTTAACCACAGACATGTCCTCACCCCAGATGTCTGGATCAGACTTGCTACTGCTTACAATGTCGCTTTCTGTAAGCTTGTGCTACTGACTTTCCGATCAAGCCCTGCCTCTGGTGTTTCTCTCACACGACAACACCCAGGCTGCACTTTCACAGAGTAATCATTTCTACAACCTGTGCATTACAGTAAATCTCCTGTACAGTAAAAAAAAAAATGTGTATATATATATATATATATATATATATATATATATATATATATATATATATATATATATATATATATATATATCTTCGAAATAATGTCTTATAAATACGATTTTATTGTTGTTCCAAGCATGTGCTATTAATAGGCTTGTTTATTAGACACAAATGAAACCTCCTCTTTTGACTACATTTTCTCTAATTCATGCTTTATTAGATTGTATATCATGCATATTGAGCACAAAACCAAACTTAACCTCTGTATGTACAGCTGCTCACAAGGTAACAAGGTTTACAAGTCTGAAATAAAGCCTTTAATAGGACTTCAAATGGCAAAAAAAACCCATCTTGCTGGCCAAAATCTATTTATAACATTAGCTTACAAATGATGTCACCTTTGGTAGGTCCAGTGGGCCTTTTTATGTTGCTTCATTAAAGAAAATTGCCTCATGTGGTCCCAATTGGTGCCAGAAAACCATTAGATATTGCAAAGCACATGCTAGCCCTTCAACTTTCCATTCCCTCATGAACAGTCGTACAATTATAATGTACTCTCTGATTTTGTCCCAACTAAATGCCTTCACCGAGCCCCTTCCCTTAAATGGCCATAACTTCCTCTTTTCAGGTACCATTTCCATATTTGGTCCATTTACATTTGGTCCAAATTATCACATTAATATATATTAATATTATATACACATGCAATGCTATGGAATGCATAGTATAAAATATACATTTATTTAGATAGATTATTTAAATAGATTCTTTTATTGCAATAAAATGTTAGCAGTAGATTTACATTCACTTTAGATGTACACTCACAATACACTACAAGTATTGGGGCACCTGACATTCCTATCCATATTTACCTTGTCCCCAGAAAGTTAGGATCTCTTTGGATGCTGTAGATTTAAATTTCCCCATCACTTGAATCATGAGACCCAAATCTGTTCCCGCATGACAGTGCCCCTGTGCACAAAGCCAGCTCCATGAAAATATGGGTTAAAGTAGAAGATCACCTGTTATAGGTCTCTGACCACCCTATTTACCATATAAATGTGAACGCTAGCTGCACCCTGGCCTCCTCACCTCACCTACATCAGTACCTCACTTTATTAACACCCTTGTGGCCTTGTATGCCTCTTTGGAACTTCTAAGCTGTCTATGTAAAATTTCTTACATATTCCCTAGTTTTTATTTCCTCCTATAAGGTGAGAGGATGCCAGGAGTACTGATCTTTAAGAATAAGGGAGAAGTGCAGACCTTCAGAATATACAGGGAAATAAAGTTGATTAGTCACACCATGAAGTTATGGGAAAGAGTAGTGGAAGCCAGGCTGAGAGAAGTGGTGACCATCTGTGAGCAACAGTATGGTTTCATGCAGAGGAAAAGCACCGCAGACGCATTATTTGCTTTAAGAATGTTGATGGAGAAGTATAGAGAAGGTCAGAAGGAGCTGCATTGTGTGTTTGTGGTACTGTATGAGGAAGTCAGGTGTGTCAGAGAAGTATGTGAGGGTGGTGCAGGACATGTATGAGGACAGTGTGACGGCATTGAAGTGTGCAGTAGGAACGACAGACTGGTTTAAGGTGGAGGTTAGATGGTATCAAGGATTGTCTCTAAGCACTTTCCTGTTTGCAGTGGTGATGGACAGGTTGACGGACGAGGTTAGACAGGAGTCTCCGTGGACGATGATGTTTGCGGATGATTTTGTGATTTGTGGTGAGAGTAGGGAGCAGGTTGAGAAGAGCCTGGAGAGGTGGAGGTATGTGCTGGAGAGAAGGGGAATGAAAGCCAGTAGGAGTAAGACAGAGTACATGTGTAAATGAGAGGGAGGGCAGTGGAGGGGTGCGTTTGCAGGGAGAAGAGGTGGAAAAGGTGGAGGAGTTTAGATACCTGGGGTCAACAGTACAAAGTAATAGAGAGCGTGTTAAAGAAGTGAAGAAAAGAGTGCAGGCAGGGTGGAGTGGGTGGAGAAGAGTGATAGCAGGAGTGATTTGTGATAGAAGCATATCTGCAAAAGTAAAAGGGAAAGTTATGACTGTGGTGAGACCTGCGATGTTGTATGGTTTAGAGACAGTAGCAGTGAGTAAAAGACAGGAGGTGGAGCTGGAGGTAGCAGAGCTGAAGATGTTGAGGTTTTCGTTGGAAGTGACGACGATGGACAGGATTAGAAATAAGTTTATTAGAGGGACAGCGCATGTAGGACTTTTGGAGACAAGGTGAGGGAGGTGTGATTGCGATGGTCTGGACATGTGCAGAGGAGTGACATGGGGTATATCAGTAGGAGAATGCTGAGGATGGAGCCACCAGGAAGGAGGAAAAGAGGAAGGCCAAGGAGGAGGAGGTTGGTGCAGGTAGTTGCAGGTAGTTGGTTTTAAAGAGGCAGATGTAGAGGACAGTGGGGTATGGATGTGGATGATCCGGTGTGGGGCCACCTAATTGAAGCAGCCGAAAAAAGAACAAGAAGACTTGGTTTAATCATTAAACCCCTCTCTTTTTTAATTTACTGAATGAGGATTATTTTACACACATTGCTTTTGCTGTCCTGTGGAGGTTTTGTTGGCCCGGGTGTCTCAAATTTTATTAAAGAAATAGCCATAATAAACCTGTTATGAGTATGCACGTTTTCTTTTATATTCCCTAAGACCCATTATGGATAAAGTGGAAATATATACTTTATTATCTAGAATTGCATACAGCACAGCCTAAAAACAAAGCAAAAATATACCTGAACAAGATTTTGTTGAAGAAATTAAAGCAGCCACCTTTGGGGCCCTTAAAGTGCTGTATCATGTCTGACCCCAGCCTTATGACATCATTGGGATATGCAAAGTAGGAATTTCACTGTGCTGTAAAGTATATGTGACAAATATAAATAACTCTTTCTTTTTACCTTTATATAAGACCAAATGTAACATCTAAATATAGTCTAAATTGCTAGACTAGTTTCCATAATTTTTGCCTCGAGAGCAACGCATTGTGATAATGTGTAGGTAAAGAAAATCTATAGATTTACTTGTTACTCTAGTGTAAGGTTTGTAAAAATCCACCCAATTTGCTTTCGTAAAAAGAGATCATTCTTGGAGAAAGTTTACGTGTGAAATCTGTAAAAGATGCTGTTTTCTGCTCAGCAGGGATTTGGGTTTTGGCCAAAACAAACAGTAGAGCTTGACGTATGAGAGGAAACATGGAAATTCTCAATCAACAATGACCTTTGTGTAAGATCAACACTATTTTTGCGTTAGGTAAATATCAGAGCCGCAGCATTCGAGACAAAACACAGCGAAAGCAAAAACAAGCTGGTCTGAGTGGAAAGCTCTGAAATGTCAGTAAGTGACATGAGAAAGTAAGACTGTTCCAAGTCCTGTGTACAAGAGTCTTAAAAAAACAGATTGTGAAAGCTTGCTCCAAGTGCACAATGTTCCTTCTCGCATGGTACTTTGTAGTAGACAGATGTGTTTTCCAACTCAGGAAAGTCTGCAGGACAGTTCAAGTAATAAACACGTATTCAAAGCCGTTTACACTATACATCACCCAAAGATTTCCTTTGTCAAGAGCAAAGGATCTGTTTAGAGTAGGTTCTAGTTCAAGTTACACAGGAGGAGTACCACTTATTGAACAGCATTCCCAACAGATTCCCAGACATAGAGGATCCAAGCGGATGTCTTCTTGTTTAAGATCCAATTTGATGTGTATAATACAAGCAATAAAAACGAGCATGTTTAAAAAAAACACCATGCAATATTTTTCTGCCGACAGCATGTCCTCATACTATAAAAATGCTTAATGTGATTATCAGAAGGGGTTTTGGATGCGAATGTAGGGTTGCTGATGGAAGCAGATGAATTGCAAAGGACAGTTTGGTTATCAAGGAGCAGTCTGTGACAGTACCAGAGAGAACTTAAAAAACCATACAGACTAAATACCAGGAAACTGAGTACACAAACAATAGACTCATGACTGTCAGTGGTGGCATTTTAAAAGCAAGAGTTTGCAAAAAGATCTGATCAAAGTGCAGGTTGTTTATGAGGACTGTTTGAATTTGAAACAGGTGATTTGGGAAACCAAAACCAGGTCCTGGATCTTCATGGGTTTGCATTGGAATCATGGCAACGACTTGCTATCACGTAGGATATGCTTAATTAAATAACATTCCGTAAAGAAATTCATCCAACCTTTCATTAATACATTTTTATTTATTGCTTTATTCTATACAAGGTCCTCAGAAAGCTTTGAGCCTATCCCAGGAAACTTGGGACACCCTGGAAGGGGTTTGGTGCGATTTGAACCCCCAGCCCCAGATTTGCATGGAAAACATGCTAACCATGGAAATCTATATGTATAACAAATTGTGTGTTCTGTATGTCCTTATTTGACTTCATTGACCTACTTACACTTGAGGTGACTTAATAAATACACCATCGATGTGGGAAGGTGGGGACTAGTGGGTAGGTGGTAGTATATATATATATATATATATATATATATATATATATATATATATATATATATATATATATATATATATATATATATATATATATATATATATATATATATATATATAAAGAAATATATCTCAGGTCAGATATATTTCAGAATTTAACAAATCTAAGTACATTATGAAGCAAGGCTCACATCGTGTTTTTTGGGAAGTTCTAGGTTTTTAAGAATAGAAGCTCTTAACCCCATAAAATATGGGTTAGGGTTGGTACAATATTTGTTCAGGTGTATCCTTTCTTCGGCCTTCTCCTTGGACGGACGGACGGACGGACGGACGGACGGACGGACGGACGGACGGACAGACAGACAGACAGACACGTGCAAACAACAAACAACACGTGCAATAAAAATAATTATAAACCGGTGTGCAAAATGTCTGATAGTGTAACTACTTACTTATGATCTCTTATTTTTCCTTCTTTTGTATTTGTGTTGTGTATATACTGTATACTATATTATGTCTTATTCTTTTATATATTTGCACATTTCTTTTTCTTTGCTGATGTAAAAGAGAAGATGATAGATAGATAGATAGATAGATAGATAGATAGATAGATAGATAGATAGATAGATAGATAGATAGATAGATAGATAGATAGATAGATTAATCTTTATTGATCCAAAGGGAAGTGGCAGCAGTTGTGCACTTTACTAAATCCCCATCCAGTGCTTGGCATGGTCAGAAAGAGGAAGGAAGCATCACCAAGAAAAAAAAAAATACAACAGTCGACCAAACTGTATTCCAAAGTGCTTATTATATGGCCACCAAGCCCTAAAAAATGAAATCTAGACCACAGTTGGAAAAAAATGATTGTCCATTGTGTATGGACATGCCATTACAAAATTCTTACCGAAGTAGGTAAGTCCCAAGTGGTGTCAGATTCCTGTACTCTTGCCTCACTCATATTACATTACTTTCCATCTTCCTTTGATTACAAGCACAGCTGAATCCCATTACCGTAACCCCTATTACTCTCCCCAACTCCCTCCTAGTCCGACGGAAAACCTTTTTTTTCCACAGACCAACTTTTACTTTAAAAAGTTCAGTTGTACCTGAATACCTATGCTCAGCAGGCTTGTTTTCTTGCTAAATTGAGGACAAATCTGATGTTCTTTGAACCGTTTTTTTTTTTTTTTTTTTGGTGATGAGCTTACAACGTGATATTCCCAGCTCTTCATGTCATTCAAACCTTTGTGGTTTAAGCCTTGATCTCCAAAAGAGTATGTCTTCTTACAAGTAATTCACGACTGCAGGTGCAGATAATCGCTTCCTTTTATTTCTCCATTCCAAATAAATCAGGCTATAAAATACAGAGTAACACAGAATTACAGACTTGACTCCAGCAATCCCACTGACAAACACAAGTGGTTTATTAGGCTGAGCTCAGAAAGAGCTATGTTAATTACAGGGGGAGGAGGAGAAGCGCGGGGATGATATCATCGTAATTGTGGCATCGCAGCGCTTGACTTCAGGTGGTCGACTATACGATGGTTCGCACCCTTATTCTCTGAGCTGTTTTCTCTCCAGTAAAATCAGAAGGGTGTGCATGTTGTCTCCACTGGGTCCCATTTACGGTGCAACCCAGCACAATAATCGCCAAAAGGCCAGGAAGAGCGGGGCTGGCACTTGGCTGAGTGATAGGAAACGACGTTATTAATTTAGAGCTCAGGAGGAAATGACATTGTGGAAAGCAAAGAAGCAGCAGGATCCCACAGATTCATCAGTGTGTTACACTCTCTCCTCTCCTACTCCCTGCATGAGACTGAGCTTTGCCAAGGCCTCCGAATGTACAACATGTCCAGGAAAAAGGGTTGATTTATTGCTTGGGTTTTGATGAGCTCTGGAGAGTCTATTTTTTTCGTATTATTTCTTTTCTATTTCGGATTGTAAAGAACCCAGAGCAAAAATATACAGACACAGGGATATACATGCATTCTAAGGCCTATTTTACTACAAATGTATAGAACTTAATGTCATTATTTGTATTAAAGGAGCTAATGAATCAGTAAAAGGAATTAAGCCCATACAGAGAAAACGATCAATGCTGTTTAGAAAGTGTATATTAGAACCAATAAAAATTTATCCAACAAAGCAGGTCAGTGGCTTCATTATGGTTTGATTGTTTGTAACAAATCTAAGTACCTTATAGAACATTGCTGATTGAAGTGATTTTACTGTCATAATTATCGCATTAATAACCCGTCAACGCAAATTAATTTAAACGATTTTATTATCACATGATTAATGCAGTGCGCATTTGTGTTTGACCATTTTTTATTAAGAATATAAATAAATAAATATAAAGATGCGAAATGAAAACCTTCAACACAACACACATTTATTAACGACGTCCTTTCTTAACTCGAATATGAAAAAATAAATAAACTCCAGCGAAAAAAAAAAAAAAAATTTTTATTTAACTGAAGCCTCAACTCAGCACCAAAAGCCACCATGACGCACACATCCGGCAATTAAAACCGTCCGTGTGGAAACATTGCAAAAGTTCTGTTTGGGGTCCTGATGATTTACCTAATTTAAAACCCCATAATTAATGTAAAACATTTACAAGAATATTTTGCTCTATGGTAAGTATGGGTTCACTAATAATAAACATACTTGAAAAGTATTCATTTAAGGTACATTTTGAACAGATAAATATGTGCAATCTCGAGTTAACTCATGACAATCATCGCAAATAAATATATTAATTATATATATATTTGCTACTTCTTGTATCTTGTCGTTTTTTAACATATTTGCATCAGTAAAAAATGTGTTTATGTATATTTATTAGTAGATTAGTAAACTGAAGTGAACTTAACCAAAGTTTCACCACTGCTGCTACGTGAAAACCGGCTCGCTCATCAGGGACAAACTTACTTATAAAGAACATGTTCACTTTTAATCACCACATTATTTGTGTAAAGCTGCTTTGAGACAATATTCATTGTTAAAAGCGCTATACAAATAAAAATGAATTGAATTGAATTGAATTGAATTGAATTGAATTGAATTGAATTGAACGTATCACAACACTACAGAGATCGAGGTGTGTCCTGAGAGTCACATAGACTACAGATTAAAATGAAAGAGCTTCTTTCATCTTCCTGGAGACTGAACAATAAAAAAAAAGCCTCTGGTTTTATTTAATCTTTTTTTTTTTGCATTACAATGAGCACTGGAGAGTTTATTTCTTAGTGCATTGGGTTTGATGGCTTGCTAAATCGATGCATTCAGGAGACGTTCAGCTAGATCTATGGTACATGTGCACTGCAAATGCTTCACTTGACTTTTCAAAATGCCCCAGCACTTATCCAGGATCACCTTTGCTTTATAACAAAGCTTCTTGGCAGGGCTGTCCGGAAAAAAAATCTTTTTTTTTTCATTTTCACCAGAGCTTGATCAAAGCAGCAGGAGCCATATGGCTTGAGTTTCCAATGCTGATGTGCTTCCAGGGGGCTTCATACATAACAGTGTACCCCTCGAGCACAGACACTTCCTCTGTTTGAGCCTCCTCAAGCTGCCCAGACTTGGTGAAAAAGCCTGCCAGACCTTAATTGTCTGGTTGCACAGCTACCTACGATTCACATCGAATCCTGATTGCAAACATTTGTGTTTGCCTAATGAGAAAATAACTTGCTATAGTTTTCTTTCTTTGCTGTTTTAGGAAAAAAAAAAACTTTTCTGCCTTTAAATAGCAATGTATTAGTTAGAAAAAAAACTGGTTGGTTGTGTCTAATATTTAAGGCTAAACTTGATATACATATAGTTTTTGTCTTACCCAGAGACCCAAAAAGCTGTTTTTAGAGTTGAGTAAAGTACATGTTTGTATTTACAATAGAAGTAACTACAGACATATGCAATATTACATATGAGTTGCATTTGAAAACAGAATTTGTCTTAAATGGACTTACAACTTAACCCTTTCTAGCAAGATTGAATTACTATTAAACTATTACTACTAAAACTATCAAATTAAATCACTCAATTAAATATAACTATATAATTAAATAAGAACAATAATTTATCAAAATAATTCAATTTGTGGACACCTGACACTAAGATTCATACATAATTTTTAAACATGACATTCCACATTTAGTTCCCATTTCCTGTTATGATATATAACCTCCACTCTTCTGGGAAGATGTTCCACTAAATTTCAGAGGGGAGATTTGTGGAGATTCATTTAGCCACAAGGGTGTTAAGTGAGGTAAGGAGGCCTGGGGTTCAGTCAGCATTGACATTCATTCATATTCAATAATGTTGAGGGTTGGAGCTCTATAGCAATAGATCTTCCACTCCAACCCATAAAAACCAGATCTCCATGGAGCTGGCTTTGTGCACAGGGGAATTGTCATGCTGGAGGAGGTTTGGGTCTCCTAGTTCAAGTCAAACGAAAAGTTTATGCTACAGCATCCAAAGACGTCCTGTACATTTGTGTGCCTCCAAGTTTGTGGTAACAGTTTGTTAAAGAACCACATATGGCTGGGAAAGTCAGATGTCCCAATACTGTCAATATTGTATATTTGTATATATATATATATATATATTGTATATAAGTCCTAAGAAATTTATTGATTATGTTTTTATTGCAAATTCAAAATTCTATCTGCCTCTTCCTTTTTTTTTTTTTCTTGAAGCTAAACGGAAGCGCTCTAGACACCATTTCACATAAAAAGCCATAAAATATAGAATGTACATCTAAGAAACTGAATTGCGTAACTAAAAATATCTATGTAAATGTGGCCATAACCAGACTCTGAATACCAGGAATTTTCTTTTTGTAAATGTTGATGTAAATCTTTAACTCTGACTCTGAATAGAACTAAAAATCAAGAGGGTTTCAAATAATTTCAGACTCTTTAGAACTTTAGTGACAAGAAATGTGAGATTTGAGATTTTACAATTGTGAGCTTGTTTATTGAAAAGCATCATCATCATCATCCTCATCATCATCAACAGAGGTTTTTTCCAAACCATAAACCTTCCAAAGCACTGGTGTCATGTGCCCCCAGGGTTTCCCCAGGATTCTCTGGAGAATAAGGAATTCTTAGCTTTCTGAAAAGGCAAGTAGAAAAAATATTAAAAGTTCTAGATTCTTTTTTTTTTTCCTTTCTTTTTTCTTTTTTTTTTTTTAAGATCATTTGCATTCCTTTTGTTGTTGTTCTGAACCTTTAAACCCTCAAAAACACCTGATTCATCTATGTTTCTTAAGAACATTTTGTCCATGCAATCTAGCATGAGACGTGTCTTTTGTCAGATATTCAGCACAGAGATGATGTCATTACTGCAACCTCACCCCACCCCAAACAATTTTCTTTTAGATTTGAGTCATATCGGAATACACTGACATATAACAGTGATAACATGGGAACCAGCACATCACTGAACATAGACTATTAAGATGAAGCTTAGGCAACCTGAAACAGGAAGTCGTCCTCTTTGTTGTACAAATGATATTTTTTTGTCACAGAGCCCCAGGGCTTGAAGTGGATCACGTTCATACATGGTGTCCACGCCTGATTTCAAAATAACTTTAGTGAAAACGATCTTGAGTAAAAAAATAAATTAATAAAGTCGGAAAATACACTTAGTAACTGAATACCACGTAACAGAAAATGGTTTAAAATAGATTAATTAATAAATTATATATATAGACTGGCTACGCACAATGCTAAGATTCACAGTTTTTCAAAAAGTGTGCATTGGATACAAGTTGGCATTTCTATTGCGAAGCATAATTTTTAACATATTTGCATCGGTAAGAAACGATTAACCTATATAGAATTAATTAGTATATAGTAAAACAAAAAGCGCTATTCTTTTATTATTTGGAAAGTGACTAGTAATTTGTGGACAATATATTCTATGTAGATTGATTTCTCCTCGTTTCTCGAGCGCGTTCTCTCAGCACCGCTGCTGCTACGTGAATATGACGTATCGCAACACTACGGAGACCGAGGCGTGTCCTGAGAGTCACATAGAACACAGAGTAACATGGCAGAGGTAGAGCTGTACCTTCCTGGAGACTAAACAGGAAAAGAACGTCTGTTATTTAAATATGTTTTTTCTTTTGCTTTTTGCAGTGTAAAGGCGTGTTTATGTAAGGGGCCATTCGTTAGAAGTCCGATGTCCGAACCTGTCAGTTTCCTGTTGAATTACATCGCATAATTTGTTTTTGCATTGAATCGAATCGAAATCGGATCTTACTGCATCATAATAGGGGTGAATCGTATGGTATCACATCGGTAGCTGCTTCATATGCAGTGTTGGGCAGTAAACCGTTACTGTAACGAAGTTACTTTTGACAGTAACTAATACTGGAACGCGTTACTTTTTAAATAAAGTAACTCCGTTACTGTTACCGTATGGTGCATTACCCGTTACTTTTATAAATGAATGAATTTGGGCTGAAGTGTAGCCTACAGTCTAACCTGCTTACAGCAGCGACGCATTGTAGGATTGGTGGATGAACCACTGTAAACACGAAGAAGACGCACTTGTGTCCGTTTATTCAGGTCTGTGCGGCAGTAATGGCGAGTCGGGCGAAATGAAGCCGAGTTTCTCAAAGTGAAAATATGCTCATTATTTCACTTTAGTTGAGTATAAAGACAAAAACTTTTTAGTCTAATGTAAGCTGTGTCTTTCTGGTTCGAAGCTCGTATCTACTGCGATAAACAGCAACTCCAATCTGTCGAAGCTCCTCCAGAAACTCCATGCCTCGACGAAGCTAGAAGCTAACCTGGTGTTCTGTTCTACATTGTTGATAGTTTTCATACTTAAGCTGTGAAAGGAACATTTTTAAGAGCTCAACACAACAGCTTTTATGATGCAGAAGCCACTTTAGTTTTTGATTGTGAATATATTATTCAACTTGTTTTGTTATTTATTTCAGAAATCCTTGTGATATATTCAGTTTGTGCTGGTCTGACTTTATTAAAATAGTGTTTAAAAATGACTTTGTGTTTAAGTCAGTTTTGTGTTTGTATAGATCATAACGCATAAAAGGGCATTAATGGGAACATTAAAGAACGTTCTTTAAAAAAGTTACTAAAAAGTTACTTTTAACAGTAATGCATTACTTTTTGGTGTAAGTAATCAACAAAGTATCTAAGTTACTTTTTGAATGAAGTAACGAGTAACTGTAACTAGTTACTATTTTTTAGTAACGAGCACAACACTGATCATATGTATCTTTAATGTATCGTATTGTTAGCTATGCATCGACATTTAAATCACATCGGCCTCAGTTATAGTCTCTGTGTAAAAGAGTGTGGAATCGTGTTTGTGTGCTCATGCACCTGGTGCACTACAATGGGCATTAGGGTATAACACACCTTTGCCTTATTCACAGGTTGTGTAAAGAAAAAACTGATAGTAAAAATGGGAAGGAATATTGAGTATTAAAAAATAGAAATAGAAATAAAAAAATTATAATAAGAAGAATATAATGCAAAAAGTACTCATTACAAAATAATAGGACCATATAATAATTAAACCTAGTTAAAGCCAGACAACCCAAAGCATCGAAAGCAATAAAACTTTTTCCCTCTGCACAGGACAAGGCGGGTCAGAACTCCCCTTATATAACACACCAATCCGTTATTAGCCAAGGAACTAATGCTAATCAGGCAGGAAGCGTGCTTTTAAAAGTGCTATCTTCCTGCAGGCAGTTCTGTGTCCTTGGATTGGCCATGCACGCTCTTGTGTCCAAATCAAACACAGTGCCAGCGCCAGCACAATCTGCAATGCTGATCTGCACCGAGATCCTGTCCAGACAATGCCCCGCTTCCCTTCACGCCAATCCAAACAGCTTTAGCCACGAAGCATCTGCAGTAAAAACAGGGTGGCGTTCAGGGGCTACGGTCTGGGATTAGTTAACAGGGGCATGACAGGGTCGCTGCAGCATAGACACAAGCTTCTAAACAGGCCAGGTTCTCTTTTCACCCGAGGCACGCTGAGTGATATACGTGTAACCTGAGCCTTCCTGTCCTGAGTTTCTGCATTTGTTGCATTCACTCATCTCCAGCTGTTCAAGGGTGACGGCCTTTTACCGTCGTCCTGCCGGCACTGGAACTCAAATCCAGAAAATAGAACGAGAATTCTATATTTTGATTGGAAAAAAAAGTATTTATTTTTTACATTTCTTTACAATTTTAGAAGTTAAAGGAACTAAATTTGAATGAATGAAGCTTCAACGTAGTTAGATTTCTATAAAAAAAAAAAAAAAAGCCCAAAATTAGCAGTTTCATACACTTACGAGTTTTTATGGGTATTTAATGTATTCGTGTGAATTACATTATAGGGCCAAAAGCTTTTTTTTCAGCTATATGTGTTTTTTTTACAAACTGTTACCACAAAATAGAAGGCACACAATTGTATAGGATGTAATTTTTTCCCCCCACACTCATGTAAAACTCTAAACAAATTAGCCATAAAGCAGATTTTTACTTCCTTTTAACTATATAACTATATAAGATGCAAGATGGCCGCCGCATGTATCTAAACACTGTTCTTTAGCTCAGTAATATTGGGACACCTGACATCTTTTTCAGCCATATGTGGTCCGTAATTAAAGTTGTACACAAACTTTTTTTAATATTTGAATGCAGTAGCGGGAAATTTCCCCCTATAATTGAACTAGGAGACCCAACCTGTTTCTGCATAATGGAGCACAAAGCCAGCTCCATGAAGATATGCTTTACATAGTATGGAGTGGAAGATCTCCTGCTATAAACCCTATTGAACATGAACGTGTGGACTGGAACATTCAAATGCCCACAAATATCTTATGGTCAGGTGTCCACAAACGTATTTCCATGTAGTGTGTTGTTTTTTTTGGGTACTTTTTTGCAGCCCAACGAGTATGTGTGGTCCTTTGAACATTTGGTTTCACAGAGTTGATATCACGATGGGCAGGTAGTGAAACAAGGCTGGACTGGAACTCATTAAACCCACCCTCCTGATGTGGTTTTCTAGATTCATTTATCCTCCTCCCTGAAGGACAACCTCCATCGGTCGTTAATCCTGTTTGAGCCGGTGCTGACAAAGCTTTGCTCTGTTCGCCGACCTCGGCTCGTCGTCCTCACAAGACTCGGCATGCGGACGGCAATCCGCCGCGGCCCACTTCACTCATGCTGTTTTTCAAATGTGTCTTTCATCCACAGCCTCCGTCCTCACACCGCCTGAGAGATCTGTGCCGTGTTAAAGTGGCCCCTGCGGCACGGAGGGAGGACTTCGGGTCGGGGGCTTTCGCGCTAACCCCAAGGTCTGGGGGAAGGAAACCAAAGACCGGTTAAGGACGTCAGGTTTGATTAAAGGTGCTGAGATTGAGACTGTGATTGGGAACAGACACCAGCAAATCACTTCCATCATTTTCTATAGAATTATTTCAATAGAAAGAAAAAAACAAGCCAATCAATGATATTCTGAGAAGGAGATAAGAAGCAGGAGCGATGACCTCGATCGCGTGAAACCGAACCACGAGTCGTCAGAGAATACTAACAGCTAAAGCAGATGCCTGTAACACAGTCGATGTTATGTATCTCCCACAACACACTCCGTTTATCACGATGAAAGACCAGATGTCGCACATATGTCTTTCTATTGGAATCCTATCATGTTGTTTTTCACGCTTTAAACATGCACTGATAAGCATCCCGGCCCTTGATTTAATGCGATTAAAGCCTTGGCTCTGTTTCTCACTCACTCTTATTTCAAATTCAATTCAATTCAAAGTTTATTTCGGTAGCGTTTTTCACAATGGACAATGTCTCTAACCAGCTTTACACAATGTAAGTACAAAAATGTAAATATAAGTGAATTATGTGTATTTATTATCGATGAGCAAGCCTGGGGCAACTGTGGCAAGGAAAAACTCCCTTCAATGGTATGAGGAAGAGAGGAACCGGAGAACTCATCCTCATTTGGGTGACACAAAGAGTGTGATTATAAACCATTTAAACATTCTCAACGTGTGTGATTATGAACAAATGTCCTCCTGAGCAACTCATAAATTAGCTCAATTTTAGTGATCATTGTAGATCCAACATCAGGTCCTCCATTCCCAAGCCTTTAAATGTTCAGAGTGAGGGAGTAGCCTCCATATTTTAGGTAATTTTTGCACAATTTTTACATCTTTTTTTATCTCAATGTGTGTAATAACTATTAAAATCTCTGTCCTTACATGTACAAAAGTTTGTGAACACCTGACCTTAAGATTCATATGTGATTTTTTGAAATGTCCTGTACCACACTGAGTCTCTGTTTCCTGTTATAAGAGTCTCCACTCCTCTGGGAAGATGTTCCACTCAATTTTAGAGTGAAGATTTGTGGAGATTTATTAATCCACAAGCTTGTTAGTAAAGTCAGGTACTGATGTAGGTGAGGTGAGGAGATCTGGGGTGCAGTCAGTGTTTACATTCATGTTCAATAAAGTTGAGGTCAGAGCTCTGTAGCAGAAGATCTTACACCCCAAGCCATGTTAAGCATCTCTTCATGGAGCCTTGGGTCCAGGTTTGTGTCTGGCTGTAAGGATGAATGTACATACTATACCGCATTGACATACTCAAGATGAACTTTTAAGCTCAGAATAAGTGTTCTGTGTTTTGTTGAGTAAAAAATGACACTGTTAGATTTGCAGTAGGCAGCAGAAATCTATTTCTCTGTACTCTCTGTGTGAAAAGCTCAGTGTGAACGGAAATCCCCTCACAGTGACTCAGAGATGCCAAAGTGTGTGTGTGTGTGTGTGTGTGTGTGTGTGTGTGTGTCAGGCATCATTTCACCAGAACACTGACCCTCCCGCCAACACAAGGACACATGCTTACACCTGCAAAAACTCTCCTGCCTATACAGTAAGGCCAAAAGTTTGTGGACACCTGGTCCTAAGATTGTGCTTTTTGAACATCTCATGCCACATTTAGTCTCCATTCACTCCCATAATAACCTACACTCTTCCAGGAAGATTTTCCACAAGAGTTTGGAGTGTGCTTGTGGTCTATTCAATAGTTTTTGAGTTGTATAACTGGAGATCTTCCGCTCCATTCCATGTAAGGCATATCGTCATGGAGTTGGCTTGGTGCACAGTGGCATTGTCATGCTGAAACAGATTTGGTTTTCCTAAATCAATTCATGGAAAAATCCAATGCTACAACACCTAAAGACATTATATACAGTTGTGTTTCTCAAACTTTGGGGTAACAGTTTGAGGACAAAACCGCATGTGGCTGGAAAATTCGGCTGTCCCAATACTTTTGGTCATAGAAAGTTGATGACCTTAACTGCAATCTAAGGCTGGATTGCATATTTTTTTCAGTCATTAGAAAAAACGTTGTTAAAGTGTTTGACTGCTGTAACTGATATAATTTTTATGAATTATTAATATGGAAGTACCATGAATTAAAAAAAAAAAAAAAAGGGTTCCATGAGACTTAAAAACAAACATTCGTTAATGACACAAGGAAAGAAAGCTATAAACTGAAAGGCAGCAGTTATGACGTTACAGTACAGTATGAAACAGACTTTCCAAAACTTTTACTGCAAAAGTGTAAATCGATCCCGATTCCGCAAACCCCTCGGCTCGGCACGGCTCCGTTTGCATCAGTATGTTTCTGTAATTATTTCACACTGCTTCAGTACTGGTCTGATGGGATCTAATTTCTGGATGTATTTCTCTTGATGGAAGATGTCTGAAGTAATTATGAAGATTTGCATGGTGGAATTGAGCACCATCAGTATTAGCTGGGCATGTCTTTGTAGGACATGTAAAATTAGAAGGTCACATGACAACATATATGCAAAATATACATATATCAGGAGTTAGACATAGTTTTGTTGTTTAAGCCCAAGTTGAAGACACGTCTAGGTGGTAGTGGGAGCTCAGATTTTAAGATGTCGGATTTCTGAACAGAAGCTTGTAAATTCAAATCCAAAGCTGGGCCCATGAGGAAGGATCTTAACCCTCGATGTGATTCTCATGTTGATGCGTAGCCAACAACAATACGATACATTAAAGATACGTATGAAGCAGCTACTGATGCGGAGCGAAACAATTCACCACTATTACTGTGCGGTACGATCCGATTTTGCAAATATGTGATTCAATGAAAAAAATATGATGTTCTGCAATTCAATATTGTACAGATAGTTGATAATTTGACAGACAGCAAATCATCAAATGACTAAAGTGCCTTCGGACTTCTAAACGCATGGCCCTTTTACAAAAAAAAAAAGATTAAATAAAACCAGACGCTCTTTTCCTGTTCCGTCTCCAAGGGGATGCAGCTCTACCTCTGCCATGTTAATCTGTATTCTATGTTACCTCTCAGGACACGCCTCTGTCTCCGTAGTGTTGATAAGTCATATTCTTGACCTCTATATATATATATATATATATATATATATATATATATATATATATATATATATATATATATATATATATATATATATATAATATTCTTGACTATATATATATATATATATATATATATATATATATATATATATATATATATATATATATATATATATATATACCGTATATGTGTGTGTGTGTGTGCCATTTTAAATGCATTTGGTTTTTAAATTATTTATGATTCAGCCTTATTATGGTTTAAGAAAATCTTAGATAACAGATTTGCCAAAAGAAATACCATTTTCTTGCCAGTTTGTTTCTTGCCTTGGGAACACCAAGGTTAAATAAATGAAATGTCACTGGGCTCGCTTCAAGAGAACTTTAAATCACCTGCATTTGTAAGACAAACAGACTATCTCAGAACAGTTGTTTTGGTCGTCATTAGACTGCCAACATTTCTGTAAGTCAAAAAACCCTAAACTGAGTGCTACAAAAAAATCAAAATTTGGTCCAAAGAACTAAACACAGCAAAGAGGAATGTGCGGAAAAAAAAGTCAAATTACTGGACAGTAGCACTTTATCCCAGGCTTTTAGCCAAAACTTTGGCCTCATCTGCTTCCTGGAGCTATAATCACTGACCATAGTGACATGATTCATTCGAAGCATACAGCAGCTTCTAGGCCTGCTCCTATCCCTGTCCCAGCTCTCCTATAAAACTCAAGAAGTGGAAAAAAGTGCTCGAAATAAGGAGTGTGTGAGGAAAACAGTTGACGTTTCACAGAAAGTCTGTGATTGTAATTAAGGTCAGGATTCGTTCTCTTTGAGTCGAAGGCTCACGACAGCGCTTAAGTATAGGACAAGCTGCAGATGGAAAATGTGCAAAAGAATATAAGAATAGAAATCAGATTAAGTCATCACACACACACACACACACACACACAATTTTAAATCAGCATTCAGGCCTTGCTGAAATCACACCATGGCCATAAATCGCCTGAGCCTGAGGACATGACGTGGGGACATGAGGTTTACCAGCTACAGTATATTATTTTGTGGCAGCATTATTGTATTTGAAACTGCTTTATCATTGCCAATCCTCTTCACGAGAAAGCCAAAGTATATAAGTCAGGATTTTGTTCCTTTTTTGCCAAACGGTCATTTAAAAAAACAAAAGTGACCCAATCACAGGCCACTTGATAACCGTGACTGATTCAATATGAGATGCTGAGAGACTTTTGTGGGCTGGAACTCACATGATCACATGACCAAAAAAAAGAAGAAAATGTTCAATCGCTTTCTAATAAGGTCTGTTTTTCTTATTATTATAAAAAAGAGATGTGGATCAGGACCTGGGCAGATTTTCAGTCAGGAGGACGCAGCCAGATGGATTAAGCTTGTGGGACAAAATAATGATGATTACGATGAGAGTGGATTGGACACAGGATGTTACACTGTACTAATCTTTTTTGCTTGGACATTCTCCACCCAAAACCTGAACAAATTAAAAAATAATCAGTAACATTGTTCTGCGGTTCCATTTTTCCTGAGGTCAGGGCAAGTATGATCAGTTCATTTACACTATACGGATAAAACTAGAAAAACTGGTAAAGTTTGCCTTGAACTGGGAGACCAAAACCTGTTAGCCTAGCATGACGATACTCCTGTTCACAAAGCCAGAAAGAAGATATGTTTTACATGGTGTTGGACTGGAAGATCTGTGATTAATGTGAAACTGCACCTCAGACCTCCTCACCTTCACATGCATCACTACAGTTCCTGACTTTACTAACATCCTTGTGTCTGAAAGGATCTCCACAAATCTCCACAAAATCCAGTGGAACATCTTCCAAGGAGAGTGGAGGTTATAACAGCAAATGGTGACTAAATGTGGAATGGGATGTTCAAAAAGCACATCTTATGGTCTTATGATCTCCGATCTTATGCTTGGGTGTCCAGAAAACTGTTATCCATATAATGTCGAGGTGGAGATGGTAGCTTAATGGTTAAGGCATTAAAATTTGGATCTGAAGATAATAATCTCACGTGTATGAATGAGATAAATGTAAGTAGCTCTGGATAACAAGGTCTGCCAAGTACTGTAAATCTAATGTAAGTATACTACTAAAAACCACTCATTATCTTATCCGCTGGCTCTCTGCCCCTGATGATACAAGAACCAAATTAATTCAATCAAAAATATTGTGGGAACAAATAGAAACAATAACTGTAAGCAGGATTGGACACACCCTTATTATCTACTATTATCTTCTTTTCAATTCAATTAGATTTTATTTGTAAAGCGCTTTGCTGTTATGAGGTAAAACTCCCTGAGATGGTATGAGGAAGAAACCTTGAGAGGAGCCAGACTACAAAAGGAACCCATCTTCATCCTCAACATCAAATATCCATTCAATGAAGTTCCATCATTGTGCTTAAATGCAGAACTGTTCACACAAAATGTGGTCCTGAGCCTATCGTAGCAGACTGTTCATATTAATTAGAGTCCAAATCCATCTTCAAAGTTCTTGAGTTGTTAAGGAAGTCAATGGATCTTTAGGCTGTTGAGGTGGAACCATTCTCACACAGAGAGTGGTCTTCACTTAAAGAGAACTGCATTCATCAGGCAAATCCGAAGAGAAGAAAAGGACAAAAACTCTGTTCCCCGGTACCTCAGGAGCATGCTTTCCTGCTTAAACAATCATTTCCAGTCTGGGACTAAAAATAATGAGCAAGAATAATCTATAGTACTCAAGAAGCGACTCAATTCTGAAGTCAACAGGCCGTAGAAATGCCTGTTCGTAGTCATGCCCTCTGAGCTTGAACACCTCCTGCTGATATCAAGAATCCGTTGGCAAGAAGGCACAATTATAGTAGCAGTACTAGCAATATGGCACTAGCGAATACTTGGATGGTGTTTGTAAACACTGAGGATATTAATGATGCAGGGATGTCAAGCATTTGGCCCAGATGCCTGGGAGAGCAGAGCAGAAATAAACAGAAGGGTTGGCGAGTCACTGCCGTCGATATCGAGTGGACCACTGGCCACATTGGAATTATGGTAGCAGAGTTTCGGTTTCAGGTTTAAGTTCTAGGTTTCTTCTCGCAATCCCAGCTTAACCCTTACATACTGTTCCGGTCGAATTGGACCTTTAAAAGCTATTTTGATGTAAAATTTGAAAGCTTTTCCTTAAGTGGACGGAAACGCATATAAAAAGTGCTTTCTCACAGATGCTACCAATTTTTGCCCCGTATTTTAATTGATTTTAGATCCACCAATAAAAAGAAAAAAAATTAAAAATCTTTGACCGTACATGCCGTTCTATACAAATAAAAATGAATTGAATTGAATTGTACATAAGTGAGTCGGGCAGTAATGAATGACTGATGAATGAATGGGTCAGTATGTGAGTGAGTGAGTCAGTGAGTGATTGAGTGGGTCAGTGAGTGAGTGAGTGAGTGGGTCAGTGAGTGAGTAAGTGATGAGTGAGTGAGTCAGTAAGTAAATTGGTCAGTGAGTGAGTGAGTGGGTCAGTGAGTGAGTAAGTGATGAGTGAGTGAGTCAGTAAGTAAATTGGTCAGTGAGTGAGTGAGTGAGTGGGTCAGTGAGTGAGTAAGTGATGAGTGAGTGAGTCAGTAAGTAAATTGGTCAGTGGTGAGTGAGTGAGTGGGTCAGTGAGTGAGTAAGTGATGAGTGAGTGAGTCAGTAAGTAAATTGGTCAGTGAGTGAGTGAGTGGGTCAGTGAGTAAATGAATGAGTGAGTGAGTGAGTGGGTCAGTGAGTAAATGAATGAGTGATGAGTGAGTGGGTCAGTGAGTAAGTGAGTGGTTAAGTGAATGAATGAGTGGGTCAGTGAGTAAGTGAATGGTTGAGTGAATGAATGAGTGGGTCAGTGAATAAGTGAGTGATGAGTACACACATGAGAGTGATGGGTCAGTGAATGAGTGGGTCAGTGAGTAAGTGAGTGGGTCAGTGAGTAAGTAAGTAAAGAGTGAGTGGGTCAGTAAGTGAGTGGGTCAGTGAGTAAATGAGTGATGAGTAAATGGGTCAGTGAGTGAGTGGGTCAGTGAGTAAGTGAGTGGGTCAGTGAGTAAGTAAGTGAAGAGTGAGTGGGTCAGTAAGTGAGTGGGTCAGTGAGTAAATGAGTGATGAATAAATGGGTCAGTGAGTGAGTGGGTCAGTGAGTAAGTGAGTGGGTCAGTGAGTAAGTAAGTGAAGAGTGAGTGGGTCAGTAAGTGAGTGGGTCAGTGAGTAAATGAGTGGGTCAGTGAGTAAGTGAGTGAATGAATGAGTAGGTCAGTGAGTAAGTGATGAGTAAATGGGTCAGTGAGTGAGTGGGTCAGTGAGTAGGTGAGTGGGTCAGTGAGTAAGTAAGTGAATGAATGAGTAGGTCAGTGAGTAAGTAAGTGATGAGTAAATGGGTCAGTGAGTGAGTGGGTCAGTGAGTAAGTAAGTGAAGAGTGAGTGGGTCAGTGAGTAAGTGAGTGGGTCAGTGAGTAAGTAAATGATGAGTGAGTGGGTCAGTGAGTGGATGAGTGGGTCAGTAAGTGAATGAGTGGGTCAGTGAGTAAGTGAGTGATGAGTGAGTGGGTCAGTGAGTGAGTGGGTCAGTGAGTAAGTAAGTGAAGAGTGAGTGGGTCAGTGAGTAAGTGAGTGGGTCAGTGAGTAAGTAAATGATGAGTGAGTGGGTCAGTGAGTGGATGAGTGGGTCAGTAAGTGAATGAGTGGGTCAGTGAGTAAGTGAGTGATGAGTGAGTGGGTCGGTGAGTGGATGAGTGGGTCAGTAAGTGAATGAGTGGGTCAGTGAGTAAGTGAGTGATGAGTGAGTGGGTCAGTGAGTAAGTAAATGATGAGTGAGTGGGTCAGTGAGTGGATGAGTGGGTCAGTAAGTGAATAAGTGGGTCAGTGAGTAAGTGAGTGATGAGTGAGTGGGTCAGTGAGTGGATGAGTGGGTCAGTAAGTGAATGAGTGGGTCAGTGAGTAAGTGAGTGATGAGTGAGTGGGTCAGTGAGTGGATGGGTCATTAAGTGGGTGGGCCAGTTAGTGACTGGGTGGGTGGTTTCAGTGAGTGGGTGTAATAAAGTGGGTGAATGAGTGAGTGAATGTGAGCGAGTAAGTAAATGTGATAGAGTGGTTCAATGTGTGAGTAAGTGAGTAAGTGACTAAATGGATGAGTGAGACAGACTTTCTTGTGACATTCAGTGAGTGTGTGAGTCTGTGAGATTGAATATTTTGTTTATTGTTACATTCTGTGGTTTATAATTTGCTGTAGAGACTTGTTATAAGGTGGATTAAGTGTCATGAGACAAATCAAATCATCTCAAATATTCAGTCAAATCTAGACATTATGTCTAAGAACCATGCGTTCTTAACATAACAAACCATGGGCTTGTGATCAGAGGTCAGGTGAATTTGAGGTGAACACAGGCCCAGTGGAGCTCTCATGTTGCACTGCTGAGCAAGAATCTGACCCAGCAGTTTATCTTGTACCCTGTAGAAGGATCATTCATTCAGATAACTTCTCAAAAGTTGACTATTAATGAGATCATTTAGGATATTCAGCTCCAGCAGGTTGTACACATCGGAGTGATGGATCAAGCATGATGGAGCGTAGCATGATTGAGATGATTTTCAGCAGGAGGTGAAGGAGAGGGGTGTAGAAATGCCGAAGGTTTCAGTTTGCCGACCTACTTACGAGAGCATGCTGATGAACGTGCTTCTGGAGCGCTGAGCTCGCGTAGCCTCTGCACACAAACCCATGAGCTTAGCAACTCTGTGATTATTTTTACTAGCCTGTAATTAGCAGCTGGCAAGCTTAAAGCTTGGGTGTGGAGGAGCAGCAGAAAAAGCAGGAGGGAGGGAGGAAGTGGTCATGTGAGAGGGAGAGAGACTCTGAGTGAGATTGTTAGAAAGAGATTGAGCAAGTGAGAGTATGACTGAGATGACTGAGTGAAAAAAGAAGTACATTTGAGTTAATCTGAACCTGAAAAAACTCAGTGAGGAAGTAGTAAAAAAGATATGATGGTATGAGTGAGTGAGTGAGTGAGTGAGTGAGTGAGTGAGTGAGTGAGTGAGTGAGTGAGTGAGTGACTACGATAGAGTGGGTGAATAAGTGAATGAGTGAGTAAATGTGTAAAGAAGACTAAAATAACAAGTGAGTGAGTAATTGAGTGAGTGAATGGGATAGAGTGGGTGAATAAGTGAGTGAGTGAGTGAGTGAGTGAGTGAGTGAGTGAGTGAGTGAGTGAATGTGTAAACAAGACTAAAAGAACAAGTGTGTGAGTAATAGATGGTCTCTCAGTGGGCAGATTGAAGGCTTTGTTTATTTCGTTCAGGTTTTGTTGTGATAAACTTTATACACGAAACAGTGTATTCACTCAGAACACCACAAAACACGAGAGCATGGGGAAGCATTCAGCTGGCTCCCCTCCCTCTACACAACATTGTGCAAGCTCACAAATTCATGCTAATCTCCCAATGGAGTGAAACGGAATGAAAACAGTAAACACACGCTTCAAAAACATCTCTAATGCACTGCCGCTAATGCACTTCAGCATCCCGCTCATTCCACTACTATGCGCACAAACGGGTTGGCAAAACTCCTGCATTTCAAATCTGATTGTTTTTTTGGCATATCTGATGTGAGCAGGAAAGAACAAACACACAGACGAAATGCATTTGTTCACCAAACTGGATTCCAGTCACATTTTCATGTGGGATCAAATCTAATTTTAAAAACTCTAATCAGTTTGATCGGTCAAATCAGATTTCATCTCATAAAACCATATTTTATTCATAATAGAACATAGAAAACTGAGGACATTTTAAGTTAAATATGAGGCAATTTTGAATTTGATGGATGCAACACTTCTCCAAAAAGTTGAGACAGGGCCATGTTTACCACTTTGTAGCATCTGAGGAACTGAGGAAACCAGTTGCTGGAGTTTTTATAGAAAAATGTTTGTCCCATTTGTGTTTTAGACGCATCACTCTGAGTAGTGCATGGTGTGTATTTTCATCTATATGACATACAAACACACGCTGCAGCTGGGCCGAGTTCCTCCAGCTGCTCCTCTTCCTTATGGGTGTATTAATAGTGTGCTGGAAAATGGTAGGTTTGGAAGCGAACCTTGCGTTCGGGTTTGATTTGTTTAACTCTTGTTGAATTAATGAAATGCGACAGCTGGGTGCGTTCCTCTCGTGTGATGACAGCTTCAGGATGACAGCTTTGGCCCGGGATAGCGCACAATAGAGGAGGTGTTTGGAAAAACCTGAGATATCATGCGAAACACAGACAAGGTCTTTGGTAACTTCTTGTTTGAGGAGTGTAACTTCAACGATTTGGATTGTTTTCTCCAAACATGGATCATATAATCTTCAGACAATGGAGTCCAGCCTGCTGCTTATCTACAGTTTGGAAAGATATACAGAGAGTTTGTGTGTGTGTGTGTGTGTGTGTGTGTGTGTGTGTGTGTGTGTGTGTGTGTGTGTGTGAGTACATCTTTTATTGCTTGGGCCCTTTCTTTTTTTATCTAGTTCCTAAGCATGCAACAAGCATAACTCATAAATGTTTACTCAGAAATATTGACAATTTTTTTAAAAGTGTCTTCATAAATTTATTCAAAGGAACTTCTAAAAGAAAACAGGTTTAGTTTACATTAATTCTGGGATTTGGCTCAGCAATGGACATCCAGAAATATCTCTGAATAATCAGTGCCAGCTTGGAAAAAAATGGAGAAAAGAGGTTTTCTGAGGCATCCATTTCCTCTAAATCCCCAATCTTACATAGTCAGAGGTCCATTGTAGACCCATGAACTCTTACATTTTTCAAACTACCAAAATGAGGTGGCTTGGAAATGAACAGCAAGGAATTCTTGTCTATTTTCCCAAAGTAAGCAAGAGCGAATTGTGCTGTACAGTACAGTAACTGTTCCACTTGTTGGACTCTTTGAATGGGGCACAATGACATTTTCCCTTCTGTTGAATTTGGAGACCCAAATCCTGTTCCAGCATGACCGTGCCCCTGTGCACAAAGCCAGCTCCATGAAGATATGCTTTGCATTGGTTGGAGTGGAAGATCTCCTACTGTAAAGCTCTGACCCTCAACCCTATTGAACAGATTTCGGATGAATTGTTCACACTGACTGCACCCCAGACCTTCTCACCTCACCTACATCAGTACCTGACTTTACTAACACCCGTGTGGCTAAAGGAATGTCTTCAAATCTCCACGAAATATGGTGGAACATCATCTCAGAAGAGTGGAGGTTATCAAAACAGCAATTGGAGACTAAATGTGGAATGAGGTGATAGAAAACATATATGTAACTCACAATAGAAGAAAGATAGAAAGAAAAAATAAAGGAAAGAAAACTAACTGTGAGCATGGACCATCAATGACATCACTTTCAAGAACATATCAATACCTGAAAAATCCAATTCACAATTCTATCAACATCTTCAACAACTTTTCATATTGATATATAAAGATGTGAAAGGATAGTGGGGGCGGGGCAAGAAAAGAAATTGACATGAGGGCAATATATATACAAAGGAACATTCCAGATTTCCAACTGGGATTTCTTTCTGCTACAGTATTATATACATACTTGTCAAGATATTGAGTCAAGATATTAAGCTATTTATTTAAATAATGTAAATTTTTTTGTTTACATGATTGTTACTAGTATAAATGTATTGACTATTGGAGCATCATTTCCCATTTACTAATACTAACTGCAGTATTACTGTTTAAAGACTATAATCACACTCTTGATGTCACCCAAATGAGGATGGGTTCCCCTTTTGAGTCTGGTTCCTCTCAAGGTTTCTTCCTTTTTACATCTAAGCGGGTTTTTCCTTCTCACAGTCACCACGGCTGCTCATCAGGGATAAATACACATCGTTCACCTTAACTGTTAAATTCTGTAAAGCTGCTTTGAGACAATGTCTGTTGTGAAAAGCGCTATAGAAATAAACTTGACTTGACTTGACTCGATACACTGCGTCTCACACAAACACGTGATGGTTTTTCTTGCAAATTTCAACCTTCTTTATGTGCAGTATAACGGACCACTTGCTATAAAGATGGACAGCACTTTCAACATTTCTGCTCCTAACAAACTTTTTCAGCAAGCAAGCATAAGCATAAAACATCATTCATGGCTAAGGAATGCAAAATACCTCTTCGGAGATGTCTCGTGACCTTTCTGAGTGCGTAAGAATCTTCCCCCATTTTCTCCACAGTGGATCGAGAAAGACCATGTTGAAAGCAAATACCTTGTCACTACCCACCCAATCAATCATAAGGGTAAAATCAGGAGAATGTTAACTGGCGGACATGTTCCTAAAAAAACAAGGCTTACAGAAACGAAAGACAAAAAGTGAGTATTTGTTTCACTTGGAGTATATATATTTTTTTTTTTGGTTTAATCCTAGACACTGATCACAGCTGACAGAGAAATCATAAGAAATCCTAGCCTTTATTCTCACAGACCTGATTTCCTTCTGCTGGAAGAATCGGATGTTCTTGAGTTCTCCAGATTTTTCCAAGCTCATTTTCGGGGCCAGAGGCCTTGAAATCCGGACAAATCATTGAATTGTGGATGAATAAATACAGTAGTCAAATGATAAAGTGAATGGGATCAGAGACTTGGGGGATCTGTACTTAGCTACGGTTGGACTGCCCTTGGAAATAGTTCAGAGAAATACAGAGGCTTCAAAAAATATGATGGAAGAGTGTGTGTGTGTGTGTGTGTGTGTGTGTGTGTATGTGTGTGTGTGTGGGGGAATTGAATCCATTTCACTGAAGAGTCTGTTCAGTGTCACATTGAAACATTAAATAAATGACTCCTGAAAGCTCTGTCATACATACAAGAATGTATAATCAAGTCTTAAATGTTGCACTACATTCATAATTTTGGTTGGCTGAGTCCCCGAGAACCTTGAACTTTTCAATCTCACATTATTAATATTATTTTAGCTAAAATATTATTTCATGCATGGACTTCCTAAAGACCCAACAACAGCTTTAGTGGATGTATGAAAAAAAGTATGAAACCCATAATGTAAGTAAATACAGACTACAAACAGATTTCTAGGCTAGAAAGCCTGAATGCTACAATCGTATTTCTAGCCAGAGAAAACCTATTGATCTTATTTTAAGAATGCAATACTATGCAAGAGCAAATTGTGTATGATTATTAATTGTTTTAAGATTATTCATCTTTTTGTTTCTGACTTAGTAAAGCTGAAAATTATTCCACCTGCAAATTGAGCTTAATTACAATGAGACATCATTTGAGGTCTTGTATCTTAAAAAAACTCAGAACTTGTTTATTAGTATAATTTTCTGCCAAACACTTGTTTTATGTCGACACCAACACATTTATTTACAACTTAATATATATATATATATATATATATATATATATATATATATATATATATATATATATATATATATATCAAACTGCAAACATTATCCAGTAGGTTATTATTTTTTGGAACGTTGTTCTTTATACAAAGTACTTATAGCTTTTAATTAAGTAGTTCTGTAGTTTCATTTAAGTTTCTCATGTTGAATATCATTCAGTGTTCAGGGATGACAAATAACGTTTCATTTCGCAATAAGTTTATGTATTTTGAAAAGTAATGATTTGGTTTTTGCATCGTAACTACTGTGTGTTACAAGACAGTCTTCATTTGAATAAGTAATTGTCAACAATATATATGCATGCACGATCTTGATTTTAGTAGTCATCTTCTTTTTAGTTTAATAACTAATAAATGTACTTTTTTTTCATTTTAAGACATTATACTGTATAATGACGATTCTAAAATTGAAGAATTCCTTTGTTTAGTAGCTCTGGTTTTAAGGACATTTCACACAAATTAGGAAAAACAAAAGTAAAAAAAAAAATAATTTAAAAGCTTGTTTTTAAGTTTATTAGGTTAAATTAACTGCTATAGTGTTTTAATGCTTATTTTAAGACATTTTGTTATTTTTTTGAAGATATGTTTTCTCATTTCGAGAAATCTTGTTTCTAGTCTGTATCTTCCCAAATGCATTTTAGCATGATTGGCTAACAAGTAGTCCTGATTGGTTGGTGCTCCATATCAGCATAGAATCTCTTTCTTCTACTTGTAGACTCTGGAACATCACCATGACCTGAGTTGAACCCAGACATTTTATGAAACGTTCAAAAAAAGCATTCTGACGTAAAAGTCACCAGCCCCACCTTTAAGATCAACACTGAACCATGCCTGCACTCGTGTGCTTATCTATAATAAATCGCATTCTCAGGAGTCAGCTCAGTGGCATTCGTTGTGTTTGGGCACTTCACAGCCTGCAGGATGAGATGAAAATAACAATATAGCCTTCATCATCCCTTGCCACCCATTGAGCTTTTTCGGTGAGCATCCAATGCGTTGTGTCTACAGAGGAACAAGAACCTGAATCATGCAGACACATTATGAAGGGTCAACAAATACACAGTAGATTGGAGCAAAAAGCAAGATTAAGTCCCAAAAGTGCTTTGGAAGAATCCAAATCATGGATTTTGTTCTCAGATTTTCCATAAAGTCAGTGAAGGTTGGCTATAAACCTGTTTTCATGTATTCACAGGCACTTAAATGTGAAGCCTGGTTTATGTTCCTAAAAGGCTTATGATCTTTGGAAAAGTACTGGTCTACCCAGTTCAGGTTTTCTCTGGTTGATCAGAGTCCTACTTGAGCCTTCTCCAGAGAGCATTGTGAAGACACATGGGTTTGTGTGATGTTTGTATAAATGAGGCTACAGCAAAGACCATGATGGATCAACCAGGGAACAATATGGCTCAATGGAGAGCAGGAAATCTATCGAACTCTATAGACCACTTGGTCTCCTGAACACACAACATATCCACCTTTCTCCTCTCCATCATATCAGCTACCTCTCTCCCTTTACCAGTCATAGTACCCACATTACCCACAGTACCAACCCGAACCTCCACCTACACTTCTTCTTTTCCTGCCATTTCTGTAGAAGTCTTTCTCCTCTTCTTCTCCTCCTTTGGCCAGGAGTGGAGGAAGATAGCTAAGGGCCTTCTTTAGGGCCCCAAAAATGGGCAGCTTGGCGATACCAGGGCTTGAACCTCTGACCTTCCAATCAGTAACCCAGAACCTTAAAACCTGAACTACCACATTTGGTTAGCTTTATATATTTCAGATATTTCAGATATCCCAGTCGATAGTGTATGACAGAGGAGTGCATGGTGGAACGTTTGCAAATTATTAAATTAAGATAAAAGAAACATAATTTTGTTGTAAACAGTTAACATTAAGGAACCAACATACCCTCTTGTTTGTCGCCAGATGCCAGTAAACAGCCATGGTGTTTGAAGTGCCAGTCAAAAAGGTCCTTCAGTATCAAATGCCAAAGTCTCAAGTGAGAGCTAGAAACTCATAAAGCAGGCATGTTCACCTACTACATGTTTACTTCTATAGCTCATGGTTTAATCGACAGCTGCAAATAACTCATGTGCTACTGTTTAAAAATGCCGTAAAGTTCATTTTGTAGCACTTCTGCAAAAGCCAGTGTAAATACACACATACTGAAGGACTGAACAAATAGAGGGAAAACAGCAAGCCTGTGTGCCAGTCGTAAACCAGGCGGGTCTGCTTTCTAACAGGGTCTCTTTTCACTCTCAAATCCAAAACTAACATTCCATCATGCACTGGCCATCTGAGAAGGGCGCAGGCAAGACTGAAACGTATAAAGATATTGCATGAATGTGTTTAAGCCTGAAAAAAGCAGCTACAGAGGCAAATGATCATGGGAAACATGGGAATTGGGATCTGTGCTTTTAGAGGATTTGGACTTAAGATTGGATTTCACAAGTCTGCTTTAGGGGTTGGAGGATTGTGTAGGTTTCATAATTTAGCTGCAATTAGCATTGCTGATGGTCTGGTGAGCAGGGGGACCTGGCAGCGTTTAACCAGCTTAGCTTCATTTCCCCCCAAAGCCAATGAGACCACAACGAAAGTGACATACTTCTTGATTTGTCCTCTTCTTTTCCGACAAAAAAAACAGATGCCAAGTCATAATTCTGAAGGACGGCAGATGTAATCGACGTACGTCATACTATAAACAATCTCATGAAGGGATCAACATGAATCTATAAAGGATTATGAGATAATCAACATTCTAAAGTGTAAAATCTGCAACGGGGTACTTTGGTGTGTTACTGAACTGTTACCAAACTGAACTCAAACACACACTAAATACTCTTTTTAATTTATACGCATCCATGTCTACAGCACCACCCATATCATAATTATATAATAACTGTTTACATGCTGTTTTGCACACCTCACGATTGCTGCTGTTGCCGTTTTGCACATTTTGTGTTCATGTTTACAAGTACACTCTTGTTTAAGATAATTTTTTTTGCACATTGCACTGTATAACTTTATACAGTAGGTATACTGGTCGGTGCTATTTTGTGTTTTGTGTATCTGTCCTACACTGTCTGGTGTTGTCTGTTTGCACTGTCTTTTGTCTCGCACTATTTGCACTCGGTTGCTCACGATGCACTTTATGTGGTGAGGACACTAACTTTTAGTCATTAGCTTTGTGTTCTGTATGTAGCTATATGTTGTTTTATGTAGCACCAGGGTTCTGGAAAAACGTTGTCTCATTTCACTGTGTACTGCGTCAGCTATATACAGTATTTTTACTTGACTTGCTATATAAACTGTATCTTTTTTTGCGACCAAAAAAAAAGGGACTTGAACATATGTCTGCATTTTTGCCTGTGTAGTCAATCAGCCAAAGCATATTCAGTGTTTTTTTTTCTTTAATGTTGCAGCATATATATGATTTAAATGTAGCCAACACACGATGGAAGCTTATAGCCTCCACTTTAGCATCAGTAATAAAGTATCATTGAAACTCCCTGCATGTGAGACGTATTAGTGCCAAAATAACATGAAGTATAATCTTTAAAAAAAAGTGGGGCTACTTTACGACGTAGGCCTTTAATACCTACAGTACATGAAATCCTAGGAAACGGCATTAAGAGGATGCATTGGACATTGCATTCATTGCATCTCAGACTCAATATAGGAGTTCCCCATGGGACTAACCTTGGCCCATTTTGATCCTTTTTCAGTTCCTAACTCATTTCCTTCATTTATTTTCAGAAGGTCTCTTTTCCTGAACAGAGCAGATCTACGTGATGGTATCAAAAGGTTTTGTCTCTAATGGTGCTAACTGTTGCTACTGTATTCTGACGACGTGGGCTACCACGTCTGCGATTTTATAACGGACAGCAAGTTAGAACAAAGAGCAAAGATAAAATTCTGTGTGAAAATGGGTAAATCTGCAAATTAAAAACAACATCTGTTTGACATACGGCGATGCTCCAAAGAGTCGTTCAAGGTGTTTCGAGTGGCTTGAAGAGCAGAAAAACATCACTATAAGACGACAAGAATTCAGGAAGACCTTCAAAGAGCTCCAACCCCGAAAAAAGTCAAAACCGTCAACACGTCCATGGTGATCGTTGGAGAACGATCCACATGATCTCACTTTTGCAACCACCCCACCCTTCTTCCCAAAAATGAAGATCCAAATCAAAAGTCGCCATTTTGACACCGTTGTGAATAGCAGAAGGTGCTGGACATACTTCATTTTTGAAGGTGATAGTGTGTAAACATAGATAAATAAAGTACTTTCTTTAAACTAGTCTCAAAACTCCCTGATACCACCTTGTATGTCTGTGGAAACTAACAACATCCTTATAATGGACCTCCAGTCCTTCCAGTAGACATGGCAAAGTATCTTGGAATGATCTTAGGCAGCAGATTCAATTTGTTTTATCATACATACCACTAGATCCTGCCTCTACTAGGGAAACATTTGTCAAAAAGTTTAGCAACAAAAACAAGCCTAGGCCTTTGGTATATAGCTGGGAGAAAGTCAATTTGAAAGTCAAACTTGGATATATTTTAGTGTAGTCAATGTGCAACTTGTATAGCAGTACAGATTTACTGTCCTCTGAAATTAACTCAACATCCAGCCATTATTGTCTAAATAACTGGCAACAAAAGTGAGTACACTCTAAGTGATAACAGCTGTACGTCACGTAACCGTGCAAAGGCACATGTGCCATTCAACATGTTCATGTTTTGGCTGCTTGACAGGACCATACAAATCTATGTATCTTGTACTAGAGAAGTTTTTTTTTGCCTTGAGTCCAATTCTCTCATACTGACCACTGGATGTTCAACATGGCACCTCATGGGAACACCCTGAAACTAAGATTCAGTACAGTGGCCACGGTCATACAGAGGTTTTCCAAGAGCGGTTCCACTCGGAACAGACCTCCCAGAGGTTGCAGAAGTGGAAGGTCCACTTGTCAGTGCTCAGACTACATGCCGCACATGCAACAAATCTTCTGAAGCTGGCTTACAAGAAAGCCCACAAATGGTTTGCTAAAGGCAACCTGTCCAAGAGCATGAATTATTGAAACCATGTCCTCTGGTCTGATGAGATAAACTTGTTTGGCTCAGAAGGTGTCCAGGATATGTGGTGACACCCCCCAGGTCGAGGAGAACCAAGAAAATTGTGTCCTGCCCACAGTCAAGCATGGTGGTGATAGCATCATGTGCCAAGTAACAAGCTACAAGCTATTTTTGGGCATTCTCCCATTCTTCTTTGCAAAACTTAAACTCAAGCTCCATCAGGTTGGATGGGGAGCATCGGTGCACAGCCATTTCTCCAGAGATGTTCAATTGGGTTCAAGTCTGGGTTGTGGCTGGGCCACTCAAGGACATTCACAGAGTCGTCGCACATAGCCACTCCTTTGTTATCTTAGCTGTGTGGTTAAGGCCTGTTGGAAGATGAGCCTTTGCCACAGTCTAAAGTCTAGAGTGCTCTGGTGCAGGTTTTCATCGAGGACATCTCTGTGCATTTCTGCATTCATCCTTCCCTCAATCCTGACTAGTCTCCCAGTTCCTGATACTGAAAAACATCCCCACAGCATGATGCTGCCACCACCATGCTTCACTTTCAGGTGATAAGAGGTGCCTGGTTTCCTTCAGACATGATGGTTAGCATTCGGGCCAAAGAACTCAATATTTGTTTCTCATGGTCTCTAAACCCTTCAGGTGCAATTTTGGCAAACTCCATGCAGTGCTGCAGATGAAGATGGTTGTTTTTCTGGAAGATTCTCCTCTCTTCACAGAGAAATGCTTAAGCTCTTTCAGACTGACCATTAGGTTCTTAATCACCTCCTTGACTAAGGCCCTTGTCTCCCGATCGCTCAGGTTTGGATTAGTGGCGTATATGCATGCTCCAATAGATTTTCAAATTCTGATGCTTTCCTGGTTCATGACCTTTTCAAGTTCTCTCATGCGTCCTCCCTGTTGTTACATGCTAGCACTTTTGCCTGTCAGCTTGAGTTCTTATTTTAGTTTAGAAATCCTTAAAGATTCTCTAGACACTTTATAATCGCTGCACCTCCTCGTCGTTCGGGATAATAGCGTTTGCCAAAAGACTCAACGTAAACATCTTATCCTGCATGTATGATGTAGGTAATCAATCAGACTTCTAAAATTCAACATTAAGAACAAACCGGGTTTAGACATAAGTGCATAACTCATGATCCTCGAGACTATAGGGAGTCTCTTTAGTAGAGAAGAATTTCATAATTCAGCCACTGTAACCTTCCAATTTTGCCGCTTAATCACCAATCCAGACATTCGCGAACTTAATACCGGCCCTTTTTTACGTGTATTAATGTTGGTTTGTCTTGGACCTTGTCCTGCTTTTGAGTAATTGGAAACCAGAACAAGATTTACTGACACATTTGGAAGCTGATGTCATCGAGTCACCGTCCAGACTCCTGTCTTTCTCTGATTTAAAGAGGAATTCCTCATGTGCACCACTAAAAGGTAAAACAATAGCAGGATATCAGAGACGTGGAAAAATAGACTTTTTGTTTTTTACACGAAAGAACATTTTGTTTTTGGGTCTGTTTACAAAGCAATCCATTTATCCAATTAAGTGGATAGAACTCAGGATGTGGAAGAGGTTGGAGGGTATGGGTTGAGATCGTGATCGTTGGAGTCACTTCAAAGGCAAAATTATTTGCTAAATTGTCTCCCTTCAGGTGGAATGCTGTTCTGCCCCAAATGTGAACTTGAAATCATCCGGAACGCTTCACAGTTCAGTGGTAAAGGCTTTCCAAGGCCTCAGGAGGTGATGTAACCACACACATACACAGGGCCAAAGAAGGAACCATGACACACAGCCCAAAGGTCTTACCTTACAGAATAATAACAGGCCTTCAGCTGTTTGCACCGTGAATCAGAGGAGCATGAAATGCTGCTTAGAGGTTATGTGATGGAGAATGGTCTCCATTATGACCCTCACAGAGTGCAATAAACCCGCCTGCTGTACAAACAGGACTTTCCACAGGCCTGTAATAAAGCAAGATGCTCTTTTATCCTTCGTCCTCACAGACTCACACACACATGCATAGTTCTGGCATGTTATACGTCAACAGTGTGTGAGGTAATAAATGACACGTGTTATCCAGAGGAGAGTGGAAACTACTTTCAAGACACATCCTGATTTTGTCTGGAAATGAATCTTTAGTGCAGAGATAGCATTGCAGAGATCCTGAAGACTTTAGTGTGAAAGTTGAGAGAAAAATTACAAACCACACGTCAGGCACTACAAGAATTATGTGGCGAACATGTAATGCAAGTCTCTTATCTGAAATCTTCTCAATGATATCACGCACACTTGCTACAATGTTACCACTAACAAGAACAAAAAACTGAAACATACACAGATCAGGCTTGAAAATTATGACCACTTACTTAATTTTGTGGTCAAGAATCAACAGTCAAGAATGAACAGCATTAACTTCTTCAGCAATGTGAGCTACAGGAGCTCGACTGCTGGATCCATTGCTGACCCGGTCTCTGGTTCACCGCTGTTCCTTATTTGGACCACTTTTGATAGATACTGACTACTGCAGACCAGGAACACCCCACAAGAGTTGCAGTTTTAGAGATGCTCTGACCCAGTCATCTATCACAATGTGGCCCTTGTCAAACTTCTCACGCTCGCCCATTTTTCCTGCTTGTACCATCAACTTTGAGGACAAAATGTTCAGTTGATGCCTAATATATTCCACTCACTAACAAGGGGCCATGATGAAGAGATAATCAGTGTTGTTCACTTCACCGCTCATAATGTTATAATGTCATACCCAATCGGTGTATGGGTGTCGGCCATCTTAGACAACAGGAAGAACTTTTCAAGCCCCACCTCTAAAGGTTTGTAGGCACATCTTACAGATAAGATGAAGTGCTTTGTACTTGTCATATGTACATTACATAGCCCAAAAACAAACCCCAAAAGCACAGAGGGCTAGGGGCTTTGCTTAAGGGCCAAAGAGTGTCAGATTGACGATACCGAGGATTGAACCCCCAACGTCCCAATCAGTAACCAAGACTCCCAATCAGACTTTCTGCTCCAGTGGCTCATCTGTTGTAGACAAAATCTGTACATCCGAAAATACAGTTATTGTTCGAGTCTTAATCCTTAAGCAGATCATCTTTGCAAGATACTGTACTTTGTACCTAAGCGCTAATGATGTGATTATAAAGTTCATGCCTCATTCCAACACAGCCAGTACTTTAAGAAAGAATGGTGCTTTATAATTGTCACATTTAATTTACAGAAAAGTGAAATTCTTTCTTCATATCCCAGTGATGTTAGGAAGCCGGGGTCAGAGCACATAGTCAGCCATGATACAGCACCCCTGAAGAAATTCAACAAGATGAGATATTCCACTGTTTCACAATTTTATGTTCTGCCCATCTTTACTTCTGAGACTCTGCCCCTCTAAGACACACTATTTATACCCAATCATCTTACTGACCTGTTGTCAATTAACCTCATTAGTTGCAAAATGTTTCTCCAACTGTTTCATTTTATTAACACTTTTTTTTTTTTTTTATAAAAGGACTTTTTCCAGACCTTTCTTGTCCAGTCGCAAATTTTTGGAGTCGTATTGCAGCCATCAAATTCAAAATGAGAACATTTTTTCCTGAAAATCAAACATTTTCTCAGTTTAAACTTTTCATATGTGTTTTATGTTCTACTCTGAATCTAATTTCCAGATCATTGTTTTTTTTTGCTATTTATATTTATTCACAGTGTCCCAACTTTATTGGAATTGATTTGATATTCTAATAAGAGTTTTCATTTTTTTTCCATCTTTGGTCTTAATAAGGAATTGATTACATGAATTGTTACAGAAAGACAATGAAATCAATGCTTTAAGAAACACAAACAGCAGTACTGAATCATTCTCAGCTTCCAATGCAAAACAGATGCGTCTCATCTGTTCAGAGTTTGTACCTCCAGATCATATAAAGCACCATTAGGCAACATACTTTACCTAAACACCAGACATTCTATTACATTTGCAGCTTTTCTGGTGGACGCCCTCATTCAGAGTGATTTATGTTAGTCTTAATTATACAACTGAGCAATTGAGGGTTAAGGGCCTTGCTCAAGGGCCCAACAGTGCCATTATATTAACCACTGTGCTACCGCATACCATACACTTATTTAAAGCCATAAAATAATGATTAATGTTTAAGGCAACTGTTGCACATTCAGTTGTTAGTTGCTTATTAAAACGATTTTAATTAAAAACATTTATGTAGCTGGATTTTTAATAAATAATTGAACAAATATGTTAAACCGATAAGAGAATATTCTCCACTTGATCTTAGGCTGGTTGAATTTTATTTTATTTGTATAGCACTTTTAACTATAGAGCTTGACCCAAATCAACTTAATCGCAAATATACGTTTATTAGTCCCTGCTGTAAGTTTATACCTAATAAGCGAGCCAGAGCTGATGGTGGTAAGAGAAAAACTCCCTGACATAGCTGACATAGTATAAGGAAGAAACTTTTAGAAAAACTCAAAATGAACCCATCCTTGTCTGTCCTATATATATATATATATATATATATATATATATATATATATATATATATATATATATATATATATATATATATATATACAGTGAGGAAAATAAGTATTTGAACACCCTGCTATTTTGCAAGTTCTCCCACTTAGAAATCATGGAGGGGTCTGAAATTGTCATCGTAGGTGCAGGTCCACTGTGAGAGACATAATCTAAAAAAAAATCCAGAAATCACAATATATGATTTTTAAACGATTTATTTGTATGATACAGCTGCAAATAAGTATTTGAACACCTGTCTATCAGCTAGAATTCTGACCCTCAAAGACCTGTTAGTCTGCCTTTAAAATGTCCACCTCCACTACATTTATTATCCTAAATTAGATGCACCTGTTTGAGGTCATTAGCTAAATAAAGACACCTGTCCACCCCATACAATCAGTAAGAATCCAACTACTAACATGGCCAAGACCAAGAGCTGTCCAAAGACACTAGAGACAAAATTGTACACCTCCACAAGGCTGGAAAGAGCTACGGGAAATTGCCAAGCAGCTTGGTGAAAAAGGTCCACTGTTGGAGCAATCATTAGAAAATGGAAGAAGCTAAACATGACTGTCAATTTCCCTCGGACTGGGGCTCCATGCAAGATCTCACCTCGTGGGGTCTCAATGATCCTAAGGAAGGTGAGAAATCAGCCCAGAACTACACGGGAGGAGCTGGTCAATGACCTGAAAAGAGCTGGGACCACCGTTTCCAAGGTTACTGTTGGTAATACACTAAGGCGTCATGGTTTGAAATCATGCATGGCACGGAAGGTTCCCCTGCTTAAACCAGCACATGTCCAGGCATGTCTTAAGTTTGCCAATGACCATTTGGATGATCCAGAGAGTCATGGGAGAAAGTCATGTGGTCAGATGAGACCAAAATAGAACTTTTGGGTCATAATTCCACTAAGCGTGTTTGGAGGAAGAAGAATGATGAGTACCATCCAAGAACACCATCCCTACTGTGAAGCATGGGGTGGTAGCATCATGCTTTGGGGTGTTTTTCTGCACATGGGACAGGCGACTGCACTGTATTAAGGAGAGGATGACCGGGGCCATGTATTGCGAGATTTTGGGGAACAACCTCCTTCCCTCAGTTAGAGCATTGAAGATGGGTCGAGGCTGGGTCTTCCAACATGACAATGACCGAAGCACACAGCCAGGATAACCAAGGAGTGGCTCTGTAAGAAGCATATCAAGGTTCTGGCGTGGCCTAGCCAGTCTCAGACCTAAACCCAATAGAGAATCTTTGGAGGAGCTCAAACTCCGTGTTTCTCAGCGACAGGCCAGAAACCTGACTGATCTAGAGAAGATCTGTGTGGAGGAGTGGGCCAAAATCCCTCCTGCAGTGTGTGCAAACCTGGTGAAAAACTACAGGAAACGTTTGACCTCTGTAATTGCAAACAAAGGCTACTGTACCAAATATTAACATTGACTTTCTCAGGTGTTCAAATACTTATTTGCAGCTGTATCATACAAATAAATAGTTTAAAAATCATATATTGTGATTTCTGGATTTTTTTTTTTTAATTATGTCTCTCACAGTGGACATGCACCTACGATGACAATTTCAGACCCCTCCATGATTTCTAAGTGGGAGAACTTGCAAAATAGCAGGGTGTTCAAATACTTATTTTCCTCACTGTATATATATATATAGTATCTCACACAATTTTAGCAACCTTTTTTTTTTTTTATTTGTTTTTAAAGGACAAAACTATAAAAATGAAACTTTTATATATTTTAGTCAATGTTCAGCTTGTATACAGTACAGATTTACTGTCTTTTTAAAAAAACTTAACATACAGCCATTATTGTCTAAATAACTGCCAATAAAAAAATTAAAAAAAAACACCCCAAGTGTACATGTCAAAAATGTGTCCAAAGTGTCAATATTTTGTGTGGGCACCATTGTTTTCTAACACTGCCTTAATCCTTCTGGGCATGAAATTCATCAGAGCTGCACAGGTTGTTGCTGGGATCCTCTTCCACTCGATCTACTTGAGGATTCCACACAGGTGCTTAATAGGTTTTAGGTCAACTTCGTGGTGTGTTTGTGGTCGTTATTATGTTGGAAAACTGCCATTTATATATATATATATATATATATATATATATATATATATATATATATAGAGAGAGAGAGAGAGAGAGAGAGAGAGAGAGAGAGAGAGAGAGATACCCATCATCAAGAGATTTGATGATAGGTCTCTTGCTAGACCCCCCTTTCTTGAAGGGTGGTGTTGTTTCCAAGGCATTTTTTCTTAAGTAGGAGAAGATCTTGGTGTACCCAATGCATCCTTATTATAGCCATTTCACTGATTACTTCCTGTGTAAATACATTTGCGCTTAATCACTGTGTAAAAATAAAGCGTGATTGTGAAACCCGAGTGAAACATAAAGGAGTATTGAGTCATTTCAGTGAAGTCTCAGACCTGATGGGAAACACTCCCCAGCTGGGCCTGGTGCACTACAACACTGGAACTAAATGTAGAATAATTCCACCTCAAAAAAGGCTCTTATTTTCTCCTCTTAGTCACGCATGGAAACGGAAACAACTCTCTTTTCAAACACGAAAACTCTGGGACTTGGCAATCGGCAACATTCTCAGGCCTTGAAAAAACAGGATCACAGGATTCATCTTATGCCAGGTTTATTAAGAGTGCCAGACAACTGAACATGTAGACTTTTTCACATATAATTCTTATGTACTTCTAAATAAGCGTTCAGTTTCACCAGGCTGTACCTCATGAGCTGGAACTTAAAATGTTTTCCTTTTTCTTAAACAGTTCATTACTAATCCCGCTCTTCTGGCGAGAGGTGAAGTATATATAAATAACTCTATACGTATCTACACAAGTGTGTGTTTTTTCCTCCAGCTAGTGATGGGTGAAGATGTTTTATAAAGAGGGTGTATTTTTATGGTAGCTTCTGTTTTCTTTTCTGGATGAATTCAAGTTTAAAATGCTTATCCACAGCTGCACAGACTGAATAGCACTGTGCCAGATTTAATCGTCTTTTATGTTAAACGACAAAACTGCTGAATATATTAATATTATTTCATGTTGTGCACTTATTTATCTCGGCACAAGTGAGCACAAGCTCTCTGGTATGAGCTAATTGGTATAGGATGTTCAGTAAAACCTGTTCAGTACAAACTGTCTATTATAATCTGTCCAGAATAAGCTGTTCGGTATGAGCTGTTCATTACAAATTGTCTCAAATCAACTATTCAGCACGAGCTGTTCAGTTTAAAAAAAAAAAAAAAAAAAAAAGGGGGGTCCTATTATAAACTGTCCAAAATGAGCTGTTTGTTATGAGCCCTACATTAAAAAATTGTCCAAAATACACTATTCAGAATGAGTTGTTCAGTACAATCTGTTTATTATAAACTGTTCGAAATAAACAGTTAAAACATGAGCTGTCTAGAGTGAGCTATTAGATAGAAACTATCACATTTTTTTCAAAATTAACTGTTCAGCATAAGCTGATTAGTACAAACTGTCTACTATTAGCTGTACATAATAAAGAGTTAAGGACAAGCTGTCCAGAATAAGCTGTTCAGTATGAGCTGCCCATTACAAATGGTCCAAAATGAACTGTTCATGAGCTATTCAGTAAAAGTTATCTAATATAAGATTTTCAGATCAAACAGTTAAGAACAAGCTGTCCAAAATGAGCTGTATGGTATAAGCTGTTCATTACAAATTGAGAACAAGCTGTCCAAAAGGATCTGCAAAAGCTGTTTAGTACAAACTGTCTACTATTAGCTGTACATAATGAACAGTTAAGGACAAGCTGTCCAGAATAAGCTGTTCAGTATGAGCTGCCCATTACAAATTGTCAAAAATGAACTGTTCAGCAGGATCTATTCAGTAAAAGTTATCTAATATAATGTTTAAGAACAAGCTGTCCAATATGAGCTGTTCGGTATAAGCTGTTCATTACAAATTGAGAACAAGCTGTTTAAAAGGATCTGTTGGCCATGAGCTGTTCGATGTGAGCCGCCCACTATGTGTTACGTGGGAAAAGTTGTCAGGCTTAGGCTGATCTGTATGAGCAGTTCAATAGAAGTCATCTATTATAAGGAACTTCACTATGAGCTATTTGATATGAACTGTTCGGTATTAGCTGCCCAGTATAAGCCCTTTAACATCAGATGTTCTTGAACATCAGCTGTTCGGTATATGCTGTTCAGAATACTGCCCAGTAGGGGCTCTTCAGTATAGGCTTTTCAGTTGAAGTTATTCCGTATAAGCTATTTAGTATTAACTGTTTAGTATAGGCTGTCCAAGATAATGTCCGTTATGAGCTGTTCAATATGTGCTGTAATGTAAAACCTGTCCATTATAAGCTGTTCAATATAGGTTCACTATAGGCTGGATGGAATGAGCGATACAGTTTAAGCTGTTCAGCATGGGCTGTTCAGTACGGGCTGTTCTATATAGGCATTTCAGTATAAGCTGTTCAATATGAAACAACCATAGCTTGAAGCGTTTTCAAACTGTCTCTTTCTCTCTGTCTGAACTCTGAATGTGTTTAAATTTCATAAATATTTCAAGTCTAGTCCTAATGAGAAAAAAATGCAGGCCAAGGTCGAAGTCCAGTGTGTTTGTTAGCACTGGCCCACATCTGCACCTCTCTCACGTTTTCTGATCCAGAAGTTCATCCAGAGTGAACCACAGAGCAAAAACGCCAGAAGCGTTCACATTAACACTGACTCCGGCATCTGCACAACCAGCTCTTAGCGAATGTTCTGTCTGCTCAAAGTTGGAGGACTTGGCTGTGACATGAACAGGCTCAGATTTCCCTTTTTTTTTTTCTTAGCGGATTATTTTTGAATGAATGCTGACTTGACACTTTAAGCCTTTCACCCATTTTATTTTATTTTGGGAGCTTGAAAAGTCAAAAAGTCAAGCTCCCCTGAGAACCTTGAAATTTCCTGGTAATCAGACGTGATGACTGGCAGCTCTATTGTTCAGCCAAATGATGCAGTTTTGTTCATTTCAGTTAAAACTGTAATTGTGTAATATTCCATCTTAAATCTTAAAAACCCCAGGAGTAAAAAATACACTACATAGACCAAAAGAATTGGGACACCCAACATTTTTCAGAAATATGTAGTTCTTCCCCAAACTGTTATCACATAGTTGGAGACACTCACACATTTTTCGTTTACTTGAACTAGGAGATTAAAAACTGTTTTCAAAAACCAGTCTTGTATAAACTGTTCAGAACACGGGGTATGTGTGCAAGTTGTTCAGTACCAGCTGTCATATAAGCTGTTCCGTTTGAGCTGATCAGTGGATTTTGTATAAGCTGTTTAATACGAGCTGATCAGAATGGGTCTACAAGTTGCTCAGTGCGAGCTGTGTAGTACAAGGTGTCTTGCACAAGCCTCTCATTATGAGCTGCTCATTAAAAAGTGTCCGGTACAAGCTCCTCAATGCAAGTTGTTCACTTTACACCTTTTTAGTATAGGCTGTTCAGTATGAGCTGATCAGTAGGTGTCTTGTATATACACTGTTCAGTACAAGTTGATCAGTATAAAGTCTCTTGTATAAGCTGTTTAGTATGAGCTTATCAGTAGACGGTGTCTTGTATAACCTGTTCAGTATGAGCTGTTCAGTAGATCTCTAGTATAATCTGTTCAGTATGAGCTGATCGGTAGGTCTCTTGTATAAGCTGTTCAGTTTGAGCTGATCAGTAAAAGGTGTCTTGTATATGCTGTTCAGTAGGAGCTGATCCGTAGAAGTTGTCTTGTATAAGCTGTTCAGTAGGTCTCTTGTATAAGCTGTTCAGTAGGAGCTGATCAGTAGGTCTCTTGTATAAGCTGTTCAGTATGAGCTGATCAGTAGGTCTCTTGTATAAGCTGTTCAGTATGAGCTGATCAGTAGGTCTCTTGTATAAGCTGTTCAGTATGAGCTGATCAGTAGGTCTCTTGTATAAGCTGTTCAGTATGAGCTGATCGGTAGTTGTCGTCTTGTATAAGCTGCTCAGTATGAGCTGATCGGTAGGTGTCTTGTATTTGCTGCCCTGAAGTTTGAACATCGCCCTATTTGTCCATCCTAATTACAATTTTTGTCTCGACTCAGCACTAACACATCATTAAGACTCAGTCATACTGATTCCATTAGATTTCCCGTGCTGTAGTTTTCATTAAAGATCACGTAAAGCAGCAGCACCACCTAGTGGCAGAGGGTCTTACACACAAGTCTTACATCTGGCTGGATGTTAGATTGAAATGACAGATTTAAAAAGTAATCTTGGTCTTGCACACGAACAAGAATGCTGTGTGCTTAAACATCCTATTCCACATTTAATTCACATTTGCAGTTAGAATAAGCTGCACTCTTCTGTGAAAACTTTCCACTTGATTTTGTGGAGACTTGTGAAGATTAAGTCAAGGATGTTAGTGAAGTCAGGTACTGATGTAGGTGAGGTATACGGTTTCCCCACTTTCAGGGGTTGAGCTCTGAGGTCTTCATGATCTCTCGTCATCTGCAAGTGATGTTCTTCAGCTCTCGAAGCGTGCATGCTTTTCGAAACAACTCGTTGCAGCGTTGTCATATGTCGAAAGACTCATGTTTGTTCTTTGTTCTAACTTGCTGTCCGTGCTGAAATCATAGACGTGGTAATGCACGTGAACAGAATAGCCCCAGTTAGTACCATTAGTCTCGACACTTTCTGATATCACCTCGTAATGCAGTTGATGAGTCTGTATTAGTAATAATACACGCAAGTTTTTTTTAGATTTTTTTAAATATCAGACTTTTATTAATGAACTGCTTTATTTTTAAAGCTCTCTTTGCTACCAAACACTTCACTTGCACTTCAGTAAGCTTTCGACTCGCGTCTATCGGTATGTAGCCAAGAGAACGAATACGGAGGGTTTATGTCCTATTTATACAACGTAAGAATAAATACCACGAATTATTATCCATCAATGACCACGTTAGTACTCAGCAGAGCGATCCATCTACAGGACCACGGTCAGCGGAGGGGTGTTTGTGTTGAGAGATGGACAGGAACACGAGAACGGAAAAGGATGAGATGCTCTGTGGGACAATGACGGCATGCAGGAGAAGATGGAGTGTGTGTGTGTGTGTGTGTGTGTGTGTGTGTGTGTGTGTGTGTGTGTGTGTGAGCACAGTTACGTATAAGTGATGTGTAGTGTGTGTGTTTTATTGTAAATCAGTAATGGCTTGATTGAGGTGGGTTTCATCACCACGTGTGTGTGTGTGTGTGTGTGTGTGTGTGTTACCCTGGTCTTCATGTTTGGAGTGAGTAGATCAATGTGTGTGTGTGTGTGTGTGTGTGTGTGTGTGTGTGTGTGTGTGTGTTTAGGCTGCCAGCGGGCCCAAGCTGAGCTCGACGTGGTGCGTGAGCCAGATGAGCTCTACAGCAGGTTCTCCTTCCTCGCTCGGCCTGATGGGAGCCGCCAGGTTGCGGAAGTCGTGACGCATCTTGAGGGACACCGTGACGTCGCCATCCTCGTTCTGAGGGATCACTTTGATGAAGAAACCGATTTTGTTGGACTTCCTGAAGGCCACCACACTGCAAGGTGCGGGGGGGTGTGAGGGAGAGAGAATTTCATTACTTTTGAGAGATTTTGTGGGTTCTTCTAGTTTATTATTATTTGTAGAAAAATCAATGAGTTGTATAGAAGTCCTAAGAGGCTGTGCATTCGATTTTTTCTTTTTTGTTTTCTCAGGGTTATGACAATTGTCTTTTGATATCGACCTAAACATTGTTTCCTCATCATCAGTATAATCATCAGCTAATATTTAATTAAAAAAAATTCAAATTATTACATTAAAGTTCTATTAAAGGTTGTTTATGTAAATGTCTAATGTAAAATGTATGAAACTGCTAAATTGTAATTCATTGTCTTAACATAATATACAGTGCATCTGCAAAGTATTCAAAGTGCTTCACTTTTTACATGTTATATTAAAGCCTTGTTCTAAAATTGTCTGTAGACCTCCGAGACAGGATTGTATCGAGGCACAGAACTGGGGAAGGGTACAGAAACATTTTCTGCAGCTTTAAAGGCCCCATTAAGCACAGTGGCCTCCATCATCCATAAATGGAAAAAGTTTGGAACCACCAGGTCTCTTCCTGGAGCGGAGCTGCCCAGCCAAACTGAGCGATCAGTGAAAAAGAGCTTTAGTCAGGGAGGTGACCAAGAACCCAACGGTCCAGCATTTCTCTGTGAAGAGAGGAGAAACTTCTGAAAGAATAAAATCTTTGCAGCACTTCACCAATCAGACCTGTATGGTAAAGTGGCCAGACAGAAGCCACTCCTCAGTAAAAGTCATATAACAGCCCGTCTGGAGTTTACCAAAGGGCACCTGAAGGACTCTCAGGCCATAAGAAACAAAGATTGAACTCTTTGGGCTGAATGGCAAGCATCATGTCTGGAGGAAACCAGGCACCGCTTATCACCTGACCATTACCATCCCTACAGTGAAGCATGGTGGTGGCAGCATCATGCTGTCGGGATGTTTCTCAGCAGCAGCAACTGGGAGACTGGTCAGGATCGAGGAAAAGATGAATGCAGCAATGTAAAGAGACGTCCTTGATAAAAACCTGCACCAGAGCACTCAATACTTTAGACTGTGGCAAAGGCTCATCTTTCAACGACCCTAACCACACAGCCAAGATAACAAAGGCGTGGCTAAGGGACGACTCTGTGAATGTTCTTGAGTGGCCCAGCAGGAGCCAGATGATTAAACATCTCTGGAGAGATCTGAAAATGGCTGTGCACCGACACTCCCCATCCAACCTGATGGAGCTGAAGAGGGATGGGAAATGGGGGAAACTGCTCAAAAATAGGTGCTTGTAGCATCAAACTAAAAAAGACTTGAGGCTGTAATTGATGCCAAAGAGCTTCAGCAATGTATTGAGCAAAAGCTGTGAATATTTATGTACACATGTATTATTTTTCTTTTTTATAAAGTTGCACCGGTTTCAAACAAACTTCTTTCATGTTGTCATTATGAGGTATTGTTTGTAAAATTTGAAGGATGAAAATTATGAATTGAATCCATTTTGGATTAAACCTGAAACATAAAATGTGTAAAAGGTAAAGCGTTTCTATGAATACTTTACAAATGCACTGTAACTGGCGTCTCTATTGCATAAGGCAGGGGTCCTTGACCTGAAAAACTTTAAAGACCCCGGCCTTATGCGATACCTCGTGGCCAGGTGGCCACAAACTTCTGCCCGTACAGAGTGTGTAATGTTGGATAAAAATTAATCTCTTACTCCGGGTCGTCCTGGAAGTCCTGCGGCTCAGCCAACTCGTCATATTCCGCCGCTGCGTCTTTCCCTGCCAGGACCAGCTCCTTCGCTGGAACTAAGACCTACACACACACACACACACACACACACACACACACACACACACACACACACACGACATTTCTACTGTTACTCATAATCCTGCTTAGTATATGCATGTATGTAAATATATATAACAATGTCACACTGTACTACATACAAACTGACATATCTGGATACAGATCATGTAGAAATTCCATTGTCGTGTGTGTGTGTGTGTGTGTGTGTGTGTGTGTGTGTGTGTATTTGTGAACCTTAGCTGTGCTGTTAATATCATCTGGATCTTCTTCCTCACAGGTGAACAGACTGACGTGGGTGACGCTCTCCACCGGGTTAGTCAGGGTCAGCAGCACCTGAGACTCCTATTAACAACAATAACAGTACAATCGTTGTTGCAAGAAAAGAAAAAAAAAAGAAAAATACAGTAATCCCCCGTTTGCCACCCCGAAAATGTATTTGTTTTTATTGTTTAAGCCGTGAATCGTCCTCCCGCATTCTTTAAACACACACAGAAAATGTGTGTGAGAATGTAGCGAGGTGAATTTTGTGTAAATTCGTAGAAATATCATATTTATAGTAAGTACTGTACAGTACTGTATTGTAGCATAGCCTATGCATAGTTTCTCTACTTGTTTATTGGTTGAAATGTCCTATGGTGTCAAAAAAGAGGCGGGGTTAAAGAAACGTCACCGCATTCTTTATTTTCATTGGCTAAATCTTTTTTACTACATCAGAGGACATTACCACCAATAAATAAGCGGAAACCGACGGTTTCTTGTAACGCTACTCGCTTCTAATTATGAACTGAAATCGGGACCATTCGCAAAACAGAAGAGTTTCGGAAAATTGAAAATCGCGATAAAGTGGGACCGCGAGATTCGGACTGCGATAAATCGAGGGACGACTGTATTATTATAACAATCGTACTTTAATCACACATTGATCGAGTTCACCCATAATGCGAATTTAAAAAAACAAATAAATTAATACGATTTTTGTTTTCAAATGTATTGAGACACCTGACCTATATACAGCCATGTGGAAAAAATGTGGACACCCCATAATCAGCTCTTTATTAAGAAATGTTTACAAGTCAATATATGATCTTGTTTTAATTTGTACCTGTAGATGAACATCCAGTGATGTAACTGGATGTGAACAAAAAATATATATTTTTTTTTTATTTATTAAACAAAAGAAATCAACAAAAATGAGTATTTCAAATGAGGCAAAAGTTATCACACCCGATTGCCCTACTAGCGAGTGTTTCACCATTTGGCTAAAATAACCTCAGTGAGACGTTTCTTCTAGCCATCTACCAGTTTCTGGCATCGACTAAAAGAAAGTTTCCCCCACCCCTCAATGCAGAATTCTTCCAGCTGTGTGATGTTTAAGGGGGGTGTCTCGCATGCACAGTATGTTTCAGAGAACCCCACATGATATCAATAGGATTCAGATCTGGGCTTTTTTTTTTTTTTTTTTACTTTTCAGCCAGTCCTTGGTGGATTTACTGGTATGTTTAGGGTCATTGTCATGTTGCAAGGTCTAGCTCCGCTTATATTTGATTGACAGATGGTCTTACGTGCTCCTCAAGCAACTTCTGATACAATGTTGAATTCATAGTGATGGTGAGCTGGCAAGGTCCTGCTACATCCCCAAACCATAACACTACCACCTCCATGTTTCACAGTATGAGGTTCTTTTGCCGAAATGCTGTTTTTTGGTTTACCCCAAACATGTCCTCTGTAATGGTGTCCAAATAATCACATTTTAGACTCATCGGTCCACAGTATTCCTGAAGTCTTAGCCTTTGTGTTCCGTTTTAAACCACAGTCGTGTTTTTCTTCGACGGCAAAGGTGTCCTCGTTCTACACCTCTCATGATGTCAATTTCTGATTGTAGAACAGTGCAATTTGACATCAACTTTATAAAGAGCTTGCTTTATGTCCTGTGATATTTTAGGGTTTTTGGAGATTTCTTTAAGCATCCTGCCTGCACTGACCATGTTGGCAGTTGTTTGAAATGTTCTCCACTTGTAAATGACTTTTCCCGGACAGTGCAATCTTCTTTCTGAAGGCCTCATCGAGTTAAGTTACCTCTCACTTCAACAATTAGGAGCAAACCAAACTAAATGTCTGCGGTTGAAATAAGGAAAGTCTAATTCTTTATCTATTTTAAATCTGCTTAATGCCACAAATGTAATTCAAAATGCTGTGTAACAACCTTCTAATCATATTCACCTGATTTTAGGAAATTTGATCCATTTGGAAATAAAAAGAACTTGTAACTTTTTCCTCACAAGAAATTGCAGATTTTTTTTTTTTACAGATCTTTAAAAAAAATATATGTTCTTTTTTCTTTAGTTATATTACTTAATATACAACATTACTTATAGTTAATCTTCCTATATTGTTAAAATATAGATCAAATGCCCATGTAAACATTTTTGTACATGACTATATATATTTATTTATATATCATCTTCTTTCAGCTGATCCCATCAGGGGTCGCCACAGCGGATCATCTATATTTATTTATGTGACAATAATGAATGAAGTCATGTGACATCACAATGTCCTAAAGTCCTGAGACTGTTGTCCATGACACTGCATTTAAATTCAATACATTTTTATTTGTATTTCATTTTTAACAATGAACATTGTGTCAAAGCAGATTTACACAGTTAATGTGGTGATAAAGAATCAATAAGAAGTTCTTTACAAGTGTAAGTTTGTCCCTAATAAATGAGCCGGTGGCGACTGTGGTGAAGGAAAAACTCTCTGAGACGGCATGAGGAAGAATCCTTGAGAGGAACCAGACTCAAGAGAAAACCCGTCCTCATCTGGGTTGCACCGATTCAAGAATAATGTGGGCGTGATATCACGTGGTGCCAATGAAAGAAAGCAACTCTCCACTTTGTGTGAGTGTTTGAGGTGATTCTGTTAATTGGTAGTGTAACCTGGAGCAGGAGAAACACTTACCTTCATGTGACGCAGGTTTGGAATAGACATGATCCTCACTTCAGGGATATAGCTCCTGCACGCACGCACACACACACACACACACACACACACACACACACACACACACACACACACACACATCATCAGTCCAAGAAGAATCATCTGTATGAAAAAAACAGTGCTGTGTATGTGTGCGTGTGTGTGTGTGTGTGTGTGTGTGTGTGTACTCACAGCCACCAGCTGGATTTTAAACTTGATGGAGGTCGGGTTGAACTCCGGTTTGCTCAGGTTGTGCTCGCATTTCTGACGGGGAGAAAAAAAATAATAATACGGTACCCAGCGTTAACAGCATTAACGTTAACCGTAGCGTGTAAAGCGACGTGACGTCACGTTCGCAACTGAGCGTTATATACGGACCCTGCAGCGCAGCGAGCGCTTCATCAGCAAGTGCTTATGTTTGGGGTGAAGCTGAGACGCTCCTGCAGGCTGGAAGTCAGGCTGAAGCAACCTCTGGCGTAGTGTCGTTACTGAAACACACACACACACACACACACACACACACACACACACACACACACACACACACGTTACTGCTGTGCCCAACATAACAGCAACATCTGGGTTTATTATAATGATATAGATTTACTGCACAGTAAACCCTCTCTTACTCCACAATATATACATAAATATAATGGAGTTTGTCAAGAGAAAGTGGGAAAGAAAGAGGGAGAGAAAGTGAGCAAGAGAGAACGACACAACTACAAAAGGAGAGAAATTGAGAGTTAAAATAACGAGAGCGAAAACAGATTGAGACAAGGTGAAAGAGCAAAAGAAAGTCAAGGAGAGCGTGAGGGAGAGATTGAAAGTGTGTAAAACTCTCCAGCTAATCTTCTCATCTCCACTGGGTCTGAAGTGATGGTGCCATCAGGGCCACACAGCGCTATTTGAAGCGAACTTTATCTCACTCCATCCTCTTAAAGTGTGTTTCTGCAGGCGAGTCCTGCGTTTCGGCCTCACGAGTCGCACGAGTTCTCACCGCGAATCACCCAGAGGGATAGGTCCAAAGTTTTATTGAAAGGGTTCAGAAACGTGTCTCCTGAAGGATAGCACATGCTTGAGTGTTTAATTTTTGCACTTTAGCGAGATAATTCTCACCCCTCTGACAGGTCTACCAAGCTCTTTCACAATCACTTCATTTTCAACCAACGTTAGAGATGGTGACTTTGGTGGCTGGTGTAGAGTGGGGTGATGGCCACATACGTCTCCTTTACCCAAAAACCATCATTGACCACTTTATTCACCAAACTTACAGTTATCAGGAACACAACAACTGCTTTGTTTATCCGTGAGGAGGAGTTGATGTTTCCATGGCCCACCTGCTCTCCTACAGCCAGAACATCTTCTACAGTCTCGTTTATGTCAGGGATGACATAAACCTCTGTTCCCGAGGGAACGGACGACACACATGCATGGCTTTTAGATGACCATTTCTATACTAAACGAGCGTATTTAAAAATAAGAGGGGGGAAAAAGGAGAGAAAAAAAAGGAGAAAAAAAGATTGTAAGAGTCTGTGAAGAATTAGCAGATCTCACAAACCACACCCACTCCCGGTGTGTATCCGAGAGAAAGAGAGTGGAGGAGAGAGAGTGAAGGAGAGCATTAGGGAGAGAGTGTGTGAGAGAGAGAGAGAGAGAGAGAGAGAGAGAGAGAGAGAGAAGGAAAAAAAATAAGCACAAAAAAAAAAAAAAAAAAAAACACACCTTCAGTCAGGTTAACAGGTCGTGTGTAATAATCTTCAGGCAGAGGTTCCACCTCATCCAGTGCCTGAGCAGGTTCAATACTGACTTCCTTCTGCTCCTCACCTTCCTTCAGACTGCACACGACACACACACACACACACACACAAAAGCTGTGTAGCTAAAATGTGCAGAAATAAGTGTAGAATTAGGAGGCACTTATAAATGTGTGTGTGTGTGTGTGTGTGTGTGTGTGTGTGTGTGTGTGTGTGTGTGTGTGTGTGAATCTCTCAGATACGGTCCATCAACACTAAAAAAAAACTAATCTGGTCTATTGGAAAGGACCGGATCATAAATTACAGAGAAACGACATGACGTCTTGCGTGATGTCTCACTGCAAAACTCACATCTGGCGTGCACCAACACCGCAAATAATCACACCGCTCATGCATTAATAACACAAAATTCGCATCTGGCATGCACCAACACTGTGAGAATCGCATCTGGAATTCACTAATAAAACAAAAACACATCTGGAGCATAAGAATAAGGCAAAAACCACATCTGGAATGCACTGAAATCGCAAAAATCACACCTTGTTTGAGCTTAAGTTGCAAAAATCACCTCCGACAAGCATGAAATTTTGGCAAAAATCACATCTGGCATGTGCTAATGCTGTAGCAATCACATCAGGCATGCAGTAATGCTGCAGAAATCACATCTGGCGTGCACTAAAATTGCTTGAAACCTGGTCTGCATTAAATTTAGCAAAAATCACATCTGGCATGCACTAATCAAGCAAAAATCACATCTGGAAAGCACCAATAAAGCTAAAATCTTTATCATTCATGTAATATTGTTGTAAATGACACGTTCACACTGTACATCTTCAATATTTCAGTCTTGTGAATGTATCATGATTTCATTTTTAACATTGTTATTACCAGGAGTAAAGTATATAAGGGGGAATATGAGGAGGAATACTCACGAGAGGCCGTAGAGGGCGCTGATGGGAGCTCCGGATCTCTGCCTCTGAAGCCGGGTGCCCAGGCCGTACTTCTCCTTTACACACAACCGAGAAACCACCATCAGACCAAACTAATCACTCACAGCACCGATAACAATCCCTGATGTACAGAAAGTCAAATTTAAAGCAAAATGATTCAGTCGGACGTTTGTTCGGAACTACAGTAGCAAAATTCCAGGAATTTTCAAAACTGGAAACCAGTCCATGGGAATAAATGGGAATTAACTAGGAATTTACAAAATTGCAGGTTGGCCAACAAGAGGGATCTGAAATCTAGTTTTGGGGGGAAAAAAAAACAGATTAAATGCAATTTCAGTTGAATAAAAAAAATTAGATTCACACTACAGGCACTGGGCATTTCTCCATTACAAAACATCATTTCTTCAATCCTGCACACAAAATAACATCACGAAAAGTCCATCGTGTTGAGTTTTCATGTAGATTACATAAACATTACATCCATTTGTGTTTCAAACTTCCTTGTGCTGTGTGTATGCAATTGTGCAACTAAATTACACTACATGTTTATATTTATGTTTGTATATGACACAGTTTATATACATTCCCCTAAATGATTTCCCATAAATTCCTAATAAATGGTTTAGAAGTTAAAAGTTTCTCATTTGGAATATTTCAAAAATTCCACAGATGAAATTCCCATGGAAAGTTTCCGGGGATTTACCGTACGTTTTCCGCCCCTTTGCGACCCTGTTTGGGAGCCGTTGAAGCCGATATCGTAATATACACGTAAACACAATTAAAATGGAAACGTCTGGATTAATATTAAGCCTACGGGCTCCGACGTTCTCTTCCGTAATTCCTACCGCGTTCCTGTCCCCCCCGTGCGATCTCACATCTAAAAGGTCTTCTGTAAAGATCTCATGTGATCCCAGAAGCGCCCGAGCGGAACCGAGAGAGAGGACGAGACATGAAAGGCGTCTTTTCACTCGGGAGTTGGGAAGAAAGTGGCACTCACCACCACGTGAATGGTGTGTTGCTGGTGAAGGGGAGGAGGAAGAAGAAGAAGAGAAGGAGGAGGTGGTGGTGGTGGTGGGGGTGCGAACCAAAAGATCGGCGTGCGCATGCATAGAAGGACAGGAGACAAGAGAAAAGAAGAAGGTGAAACTTCGGCACAAGCAGCGACATGGCAGATTCGTTTCGTCCCTGAAATTATAAGCAAAGCTGCACATGAACAGGGTTAGAAATTAACACCAGGAGCAGAATATTATAACAAAACACAGCTGTAAGTGCAGGTTAATTTCAGACCCTGGTTTAACAGGAATAACAATAATAATAATAATAATGTGATTTAACCCTTTCAAGGAAAATCTCCTTACTCACAGGTCTGAGCCAAAAGTATGTGGACACCTAACCATAACATTCGCATGTGCTTCTTTTTTTTTTTTTTTCTTTTTTTTTACGTCCTGTTCCACGTTTAGTCTCCATTTTTACTTGTAATAAGCACAACTCTTCTGGGAAGATGTTTCACTAGATTTTGTGTAGAGATTCATTCAGCCACAAGGGTGTGAGTAAAGTCAGGTGCTGATGTAGGTAAGAGGTGAGAAGGTCTGGAGTGCAGATCACATTCATCCCAAAAACGGCGTTCACAACAGGGTTGGAGTTTTACAGCAGGAGATCTTCCACATCCGAGTTCAAGACGTCCTGTACAATTTTGTGCCTCCAACTTTGAGGTTACAGTTGGGTGTCCCAATACTTTTGGCCATAATCTTTTACATTCATAAATGGACAATAATAATAATAATAATAATAATAATAGCTTTTTGCACTAATAGATGCATTTTGAACACTGACTTTTTTATTATTTATTTTTTTATATGTATTTTATTCATACACTTATCTAAATTTATTTTCACATGAAAGGGTTATAAAGCTGTCAGCATGCAGTGTCGATTTTGGCAATTGCAAATATTTATTTTAATATTGCAAATATAAAAAATTAATTCAATAAAATTTACACGAAGCAATTTTAGATAAAAAAACAACAAAAAAAAGAGAATAAAGTATGAATGCTGGAGGTGACATTTCAGCCACTAGGGGGTCAAATTACTGTGCAGACGGGTAAAGGGTTAAAAATTCATTATTATTATTATTATTATTATTATTATTATTATTATTATTATTATACGGGTTAATTAATTCAATAATTGTATTATAAAAATAAAAAACTGTATTTAAAAAGTGAATAATTCTACAGTCCGGCGCTATTGTGTCAAAATATAAGAGCCAATCGGGGGCTAGTATGCAAATATAGGACCATAAACAGAATGTGAAAGGGACAGGGGCGGGGCTTATGCTGTAAATGTCCCATCAAGCAATGTATTGTTTACTAACAAGCGTGTGTGTGTGTGTGTGTGTGTGTGTGTGTGTGTGTGTGTGTGTGTATACCGAGAAGGCCTGTGGCATGAACGGACGTCTGCGGGCCAGTTTCTTCCTGTCTCTCTCCAGCTTTTCTCTCTGGGCCAGTTGTTGATAATACTCGATGAGTTTGTTGATCTGAGGAAGCGACAGCGTGAGCACAGACGTGAAGACGTCAAATAGAACTGACATCATCTATACATAAAGAGGAAGAGTATTTTCATGGCTTCTTCACGAAGACACTTACCCTCTGAGTGTGAGGATTCTCCGGTTCCTGCCATCCTCCACTGGCTTCAACACACACAAACACACACACACACACACACACACACACACACGTTACACTCCGTGTTACACTAAGCAGAAATACAAACGTTACACACCATGTTACACTCCGAAGACATGATTGTTACACGCCGGGTTACACTATGCAGAGGTACAAATGTTACTAGAACAACTATTGGTACGTCGATAAAACAAACACACATCAAAGGGGGGATTTTTTTTTTTGTTATTGATGGAGTCTCGGGCTTTCATAGAGGACAGAAGCCCGCTTGTGGACTCCTGACTGAAGAGCAAGATCCTCACCCACGGATTTATCGGCCATGCCGACGTCGCGCGAGGTCCAGCGGCAGAATCCACACGCCAGGTAATATGCCTTCTTCATGGTGGTCTTAGTCGGGTCGTCGGGCATCGGCGCTGGGATGTTGGTGGCTCGTGTGGACAGTGTGTGCATGCAGCACGGGCAGTCGAAACAGTTCGCACATCTGAAAACCAAACTCAGCGTTACGAGGGCATCAGCAGGCACAATGGTATTTTGATTAAAAGTTGTGTCTAAAGACACAACAAGGACAAGCTTTTTGTGGGTCTCATATTTAAAACCTATTTTACTTCATGAAACACACAAGCAGCTTTGAGAAACCATTATATAAATAATACTAATAATAATAATAGAATTATATCGATAATATATTACTCATATATTATCATAATAATAATTATTATTATATAAATCTATAAAAACATAAGAGTACCAAAATAGAAAAGAGTTTACCGGTTTTTCTTGAGCTTCGCCTCAGCTGATGGCATGCTCTCCAGACAACTGGGACAGTAATGAGAGTCAACCTGAACACACACACACAATTTTATATTAAACATAACACACACACACACGCACGCGCACGCGCACACACACACACACACACACTTATATACACATCTGTATTACCCAAATGTGGTATATATAAACTGCTGATGTTCACAAATGTTAATAATAATAATAATAATAATAATAATAATAATAATAAACTGATAAGCAGTTTCATGTTTTGCATTCCTTTCCCCCAAACTGTACTGATATTGATCCGAACCGTGACTTAAATACCGAAGTACCGAACCGTGAATTCTGTGTACCGTTACACCCCTAATTATATATACAGTGTGTGTATTATATTTATTTACACATCATATATATATATATATATATATATATATATATATATATATATATATGATGTGTAAATAAATATAATACACACACACACACACACACACACACACACACTGTATATATAATTAGGGGTGTAACGGTATAAAAGGTTATTAAAGTATAATGCATATATAAGAAGAAGAAGAAGAAGAGATGTGACTGAAATAGCCGGGTGTGGTGATGCTAAGTCACATCACTAACTAGCTAACCGGTAACACGCCAAATATGTTTGAATAAATATCAAATATGCCGCATATCTTTTACATAAATACATTTTTATTTAATTTTACGACCTAAAACATGTCAGAATTTCAGTAGTTTATTTCAAAATAAAGCCTTTTTCCTGAACAAGCTAGCTAGCTATCGATGAATGTCCCGCCCATTGTGAAAAACAGACATCTGGGCTGACCAATAGGATCGCGAGTTTCCGGCAATACGTATGATTGACAAGTGACTCAGCCAATCGGGTGTAAGGACAGATAATAAATGGGCGGGGAAATGACATAGTGAATGGTCCGAAGGTTTATGGAGGAAGAATAACGCAGGTTTGCGATACTCACTTCATGCGACACGCATTCCAGGGAGCGCAGCTCGCTGCAGTAGCGGCAGAAGTAGAGCTGAGAGAGCGGGGCGCGGATCTTCTTCTCCCCGCGGACCAAATACTCCACCCTGTCGGGCTGCAGGAGGGACGCCATGTCGGCACGATGACGTCTGTTTTTCTCCTATTTTTTTTTTTTACTTCCCGTTTTCGACAAGCCCCGCCTTCTTGGTAACGATTGGATAATCTTTCTAACTGACAACCGGTTTTTCAAATAATATCGGAGTAGATATATAAGACTAGCCAATCAGAGAACAGGAAGCGGGGTTTATGGGCGTGTAATGGTTTGCGCTGGTTTATTTGACTCAATAGCGCTCCCTGGTGGCAGAACAGGAGAGGAAGAATGGAAGCAAAATGAAATAGCTGTTTTTCAGTCCAGAACAGCTAACGGAGGAGAAGAATCTGATTTGGTCCCAGATACATAGTAATTAATGATGATGGTGATGATGGAGGTGATGGTGATGATAGTGGAGGTGGTGATAATGATGATAATGGAGGTGATGAAATTGGTGATAATGGAGGTGATGGTGATGATGGAGGTCAGGTGATGATGGTGGTGATGGTGATTATGGTAATGTGGTGGTGATAATGATGATGATGGAGGTGATGGTAATGATGGAGGTGATGGTAATGATGGTGGTGATGGTGATGATGGTGGAGGTGGTGATAATGTAATAGGCATCTGTATAGCATGTTCATAATACATTTATATATATATACATCTGTATATTATTGTTCATAGTACATATATCCTCATCTGTAATTATATTTATATTTATAGTACATATATATATACACTACTCTGTATATTGTGTTTTACATATATAACATATATTCATCTGTATACAACATTTATAGTACATATTCATCTTTTAATTACTGTTTATAGTCTTTATTTTATTTAACTGTAAATTCATGTTAGATCTATATATCCTGCACTTGCTGTTATTGCACTCTGGTTAGACCCAAACTGCATTTCGTTGCATTGTACTTGTACATGTGTAATGACAATAAAGTTGAATCTAATCTAATCTAATCTAATCTAATGATTATGATGGTGGTGATGATAATGGGGGTGAAGATGGCAGGTGTTTGTAATGATAATAATGGTCATGGAGGTGGTGACGATGATGATGTTGGTGATGAAGATGGAGGTGATGGTGACAATGGTGGAGGTGGTGATAATGATGATGATGGATGTGATGAAGATGGTGGTGGAGATGGCAGGTGTTTGTAATGATGATGATAGAGGTGTTAATGATGGTCATGGAGGTGGTGATAATGATGATGAAGGTGATGGTAATGATGGTGGTGATGATGGTGGAGGTGGTGATAATGATGATGATGGATGTGATGAAGATGGTGGTGGAGATGGCAGGTGTTTGTAATGATGATGATAGAGGTGTTAATGATGGTCATGGAGGTGGTGATAATGATGATGAAGGTGATAGTGATGGTCATGGATGTGGTGGTGGTGATGATGGTGGTGATAATGATGATGATGGATGTGATGAAGATGGTGGTGGAGATGGCAGGTGTTTGTAATGATGATGATAGAGGTGTTAATGATGGTCATGGAGGTGGTGATGATGATGATGATGAAGGTGATGGTAATGATGGTGGTGATGATGGGGAGGTGATGGTAATGATGGTGGTGATGATAATGGGGTGAAGATGGCAGGTGTTTGTAATGATGATGATGATGGTCATGGAGGTGGTGACGATGATGATGTTGGTGATGAAGATGGAGGTGATGGTGACAATGGTGTGGTGGAGATGGCAGGTGGTAAAATTAATGATGGTGATGATGGAGGTGATGGTGATAATGGTGGAGGTGGTGATAATGATGATGATGGATGTGATGAAGATGGTGATGATAAAGGTGATGGTGATGATGGAGGTCAGGTGATGATGGTGGTGATGATGGTGGTGATAATGATGATGATGGAGGTGATGGTAATGATTGTGGAGGTGATGATTATGGTGGTGGAGATGGCAGGTGTTTGTAATGATGATGATAGAGGTGTTAATGATGGTCATGGAGGTGGTGATAATGATGATGAAGGTGATGGTAATGATGGTGGTGATGATGGTGGAGGTGGTGATAATGATGATGATGGATGTGATGAAGATGGTGGTGGAGATGGCAGGTGTTTGTAATGATGATGATAGAGGTGTTAATGATGGTCATGGAGGTGGTGATGATGATGATGAAGGTGATGGTAATGATGGTGGTGATGATGGGGAGGTGATGGTAATGATGGTGGTGATGATAATGGGGTGAAGATGGCAGGTGTTTGTAATGATGATGATGATGGTCATGGAGGTGGTGACGATGATGATGTTGGTGATGAAGATGGAGGTGATGGTGACAATGGTGTGGTGGAGATGGCAGGTGGTAAAATTAATGATGGTGATGATGGAGGTGATGGTGATAATGGTGGAGGTGGTGATAATGATGATGATGGATGTGATGAAGATGGTGATGATAAAGGTGATGGTGATGATGGAGGTCAGGTGATGATGGTGGTGATGATGGTGGTGATAATGATGATGATGGAGGTGATGGTAATGATTGTGGAGGTGATGATTATGGTGGTGGAGATGGCAGGTGTTAGTAATGATGATGATGGAGGTGTTAATGATGGTCATTGAGGTGGTGATGGTAATGATGGTGGTGATGATGGTGGAGGTGGTGATAATGGTGGTGGAGATGGCAGGTGTTAGTAATGATGATGATGATGGAGGTGATAGTGATGGTCATTGATGTGGTGATGATGATGGAGGTGATGGTAATAATGGTGCTGATGATAATGGAGGTGGTGATTATGGTGGTAGAGATGGCAGGTGTTTGTAATGATGATGATGGTCATGGAGGTGGTGATGATGATGATGGAGGTGATGATTATGGTGGTGGAGATGGCAGGTGTTTGTAATGATGATGATGGAGGTGTTAGTGATGGTCATGGATGTGGTGATGATGATGATGATGATGAAGGTGATAGTGATGGTCATGGATGTGGTGATGATGATGATGATGATGAAGGTGATGGTAATAATGGTGGTGATGATGGTGGAGGTGGAGATGGCAGGTGTTAGTAATGATGATGATGGAGGTGATAGTGATGGTCATTGATGTGGTGATGATGATGATGATGATGATGGTAATAATGGTGGTGATGATAATGGAGGTGGTCATTATGGTGGTGGAGATGGCAGGTGTTTGTAATGATGATGATGGTCATGGAGGTGGTGATGATGATGATGATGATGATGATGGAGGTGATGGTAATGATGGTGGTGATGATGGTGGAGGTGGTGATAAGGATGATGATGGAGGTGATGATTATGGTGGTGGAGATGGCAGGTGTTTGTAATGATGATGATGGAGGTGTTAGTGATGGTCATGGATGTGGTGGTGGTGATGATGATGATAAAGGTGATGGTAATGGTGGTGATGATGGTGGGAGTGGTGATTATGGTGGTGGAGATGGCAGGTGTTTGTAATGATGATGTTGGTCATGGAGGTGGTGATGATGATGTTGATGAAGATGGAGGTGATGGTGACGATGGTGTGGAATATTTTGCATCTCAACCAGAAATAAATTCAGGACTTTATCCATCCACTCACTGATTGGTTGCTCAGCAACCAGGGCCTACTGTTAATAGACTGCAGTGAATATTGAAAAATAAATGTTAATTATAATAATTATAATGTCCAAACGTCCTACATGTGCTGTCCCTCTAATAAACTCATTTCTAATCCTGTCCATCTTCGTCACTCCCAACGAAAACCTCAACATCTTCAGCTCTGCTACCTCCAGCTCCACCTCCTGTCTTTTACTCAATGCCACTGTCTCTAATCCATACAACATCTCAGGTCTCACCACAGGCAAAGATCTCCTGCAGCTCTGTCGGAGTCTGGGTCTGTACATCGTTAATGGTAGGACAGGAGGGGACTCTTTAAGAAGGCACATTTTGCCCCCACAAACCCAATTAGAATAAACCAAATAACACGAACCCTGAGCGTGAAGTATCTGAGCTACTGGGAAACTGTTGAGTGTTATGTGTCCCTGAACAGACTCTACAGCATGGCAGAGAACCTGAGCACGGCGTCCGATCCCAAACTGAGACACACCTTTACAAAGTACAGTCTCAGTGGACACGTCTGGCCGTGAAATGCACCAAATACACACATTTAAGCCAAATTCTTTACCCAAATGAACCAAATCATCCCGACAAACTGCGCCACCTACTGGAGAGGCACAGAGAGACCTGCACACTCGCAGCCCACACCTACATACACACCTGCCACCAGGTGAGGGACAGTGTGTGACCATGTCACTTAGTGTATGCAACACACACACACACACACACACACACACACACACACACACACACACACACACATATATACAGTATGTATATACATTGACTTTTTTATTATTAAAACAGTCTTTATTGTAACTATTCTTTTTTGTTGTTTTTATTATATTGTTATTAGAGTTAAATTAAAGAATATTATTATTAGAGTTTATTGTTATTTCTGGTGTTATGTGTCTGTGTGGTTTATGCTTTGGCAATACAAATGTCCATATTTGTCACGCTTATAAAAGCAGCCTTTGAATCTTGAGAGAGAGAGAGAGAGAGAGAGAGATAGAAGGAGAGAGAGAGAGAGAGAGAGATAATATGTCTGAGTTCACACACAGCTGTGTCATAGTCAGCAAGGAAAAAAACGAGGGATTAATGGAGTTTAGTGTTTCTCTATGGCAACACACAGATTTAAATGTGATTAACAGCTCAGTGCCTGTGGTGAAGTTTAATATTAATTCTCTCTCTCCATCTCTCTCTCTCTCTCTCTCTCTCTCTCTCTCTCTCTCTCTCTCTCTCTCTCTCTCTCTCTCTCTCTCTCTCTCTCTCACTCTTTCTCCCTCGATCTCACTTTCTGTCTCTCTCGTCTCTCTCTCTCTCTCTCTCTCTCTCTCTCTCTCTCTCTCTCTCTCTCCATCTCTCTTTCTCTCTCTCTCTCTCTCTCCATCTCTCTCTCTCTCTCTCTCTCTCTCTTCCTCCATCTCTCTCACTCTTTCTCCCTCGATCTCACTTTCTCTGTCTCTCTCGTTCTCTCTCTCTCTCTCTCTCTCTCTCTCTCTCTCTCTCTCTCTCTCTCTCTCTCTCTCTCTCTCTCGTTCACTCTTTCTCCCCTCTATCTCTTCCTCCATCTCTCTCTCTCTTTCTGTCTCTCTCCCTTTCTCTCCTTTCATCTTTCTCCGTCTCTTTCTCTCTCGCACTCACTATCTCCCTTGCCATCTCTCGCTCTTTACTCTTCACTGTTATCTCTCTCTCTCTCTTCCTCCATCTCTCTCTCTCTCTCTCTCTTCTCTCTCTCTCTCTCTCTCTCTCTCTCTCTCTCTCTCTCTCTCTCTCTCTCTCTCTCTTTTTTCTCACCCTCACGCTCTGTCTCCTTCTCACTCTTTCCTTTCCCTCCGTCTCTCTCTCCCCCACCCATCCTCTCTCACCCCACCCATCCTCTCCTCCCTCCCTCCATCTCTCTCTCTCTCTCTCTCTCTCTCTCTCTCTCTCTCTCTCTCTCTCTCTCTCTCTCTCTTTTTTCTCACCTCACGCTCTGTCTCCTTCTCACTCTTTCCCTTTCCTCCGTCTCTCTCCCCCACCCATCCTCTCCTCCCTCCCTCCATCTCTCTCTCTCTCTCCTCTCTCTCTCTCTCTCTCTCTCTCTCTCTCTCTCTCTCTTTTTTTCTCACCCTCACCCTCTGTCTCCTTCTCACTCTTTCCCTTTCCCCACCGTCTCTCTCTCCCCCCACCCATCCTCTTTTCCTGCAGGTTCTCTGTATCAGTGCTGTATTTTACTCCTACATGATAGATCATCACTTTGTCTCTAACTCCTCTGACCACACGATTTCACAGCCATGTATAAAAGTGCACTATGAGCTGCTGCTGCTTGCTGACTGACGTCTATTGTATTTATAAGTTAATAAATAATGAACTGTACCAACACTAATTACATGAGTACACATGAGACAGCGTTTACACTTAACGCCACCCTGTTTACTCCGAACCTCTTCAACCGGTCACTTCTTTTTCCCCAAACAAAATCTACCCACAGGTTCATTCGGGTTTTTATGAATCGAATTCTGATTTTATTCTCATCCTGATTAGAATTCTTTCTTCACATATCTCAGTGATGTTAGAGCACAGGCTCAGCTGATATGGGAGCACAGAGGGTGAAGGACCTTGTTTAAGGGCCCTACGGTGGCATTTGGCGTTAATGGGGCTTGAACCCACAACCTTTCATGGACCATTGATTCGGATTTGAATCTGCTCAGGATTATATCGTGATTCAGTTCTGGATATTGATTCGGATTGTTTAATTCTTTTTTTTTTTATGGAAAAGTTGGAGCTCAGTGGTTAAAGCTCTGGGTTACTGATCAGAAGGTTGATGGTTCAAACCTCAGTATTACACAGTTGTAGTGTTTTTACAACTTCCAGTTGTACGTTTCTATAAAAAAATTAAAAAAAAAGGATAAAAAAGTTGTATTGCACATTTTTTAATAATAAAAATAATTAAATAAAAAGTATTATTGCAGAGGGAAAAAAATCTAATGTTTTATTGCACAATGGGAAGATAATTAAAAAGTTTATGAGGTTGATGAGGAAAGAAACTTTTCTTGCAATTGTGTAATTATTAATAATAATAAAAAGTTTAGTAAAAATGCTGTTTTCTTCCTAATTCCTTCAGTAAATACACTTTGGATTGTCAACAGGAAAGTTTGATCCTCCCACATGGGGGCAAAGAGCATCTTTGGACAAAATGACTTACTGGAGTACTGGTCAATACACACACACACACACACACACACACACACACACTAAACACTAAACACAAATTCCGCTTCCTTCACACACAAGCAAACTGTTTACTTGATAGTATTTTTTCCCCAAAGACTTTCATTTCATTTTATTTGGTTATACAATGTATACATTTGTTCCTCTATAAAACCTTGAAGAGCTCCGGGAAAGAGAAGGGGGGTAAATAGTTTTGCTATGTATTTAAATGTGAGTTTTAGGACACAGGTTTTATCTCAAATAACACATGCCTGATGCATTTCCGACACGTCAACAACTCCTGACTCATGGCTCCTTCACCTCGGGTTGCCAGAGCTTTCCGTTACACTCGCACGGCTTAGTTTTGCTGTTTACACAGTGTTTTGGGATCGAAATAAGGACTGCTCAATTTTTCTTCCAGTTACAAAAGCTTCTTCTTTCCTGACCATCACACTTGTGTGTTTTTTCTTCACAATCACAGGTAGTCCCTGACTTGCTTCCTGATGACCCCTTCGTTAAAAATATGATGATTCGAGACATGGCCTAACCTTCCCAAGAGTCTCGAAGAATGATGATGGGGTTTACAAATTGAGGGGTGGAGCATAGCTGCTACGTTTTTGCCTGCCACGCAAGATGGTAAATATTTTTACAATTTTGTCGTATCACTATCGTCATCATAAGACCGTGGGGAACATCTGTATATACACTGATCAGGCATAACATTATGACCAGTAAAATAACATTTTGTCCTCAAATTTGACGTGGATGTTGGTGACAAGGTTGGAATGGAGGAACTCAACCATTCTTGTCAACACTCAACACCTTTGGGGATGAACTGGAACGCTTGTTCCTGTGCACAAATCCAAGCCCATAAAGATCTGCTTTACATGGTTTGGAGTAAAAGATCTTCTATAGAGCTCCAACCTTACTGAACACTTTTGTGATGAATTTGAACCCCAGACCTTCTCACCCCACCTACATTAGTACATCATTACTAACACCTTTGTGGCTGAATGAATGTCCACAAATCTCCAGACAATCTGGTGGAACATCGTCCCAGAAGAGTGGAGGTTATGATAACAGCAAATGGGTACTAAATGTGGAATTGGATATTCAAAAAGCACCTACTAATCTAATGGTCATGTGTCCACAAACGTTTATTTATATCGTCTGTCCTTTTTTATAACTAAATTCAGATTCCCTAATTCCTCATCAACAGCCATTAGCCATGTTTTCTTTTATTTTGATCATGTATGAAACTGGTCAGCTCATGATCAGGAAGGCCAGCTCAGTCCTGGGGATTCTTTTGGAAACTGTACAGGAGGTGGAAGAAAGGTGGATGGTAGCTAAACTATCATCATTGCTGGAGAACATCTCTCACCCCTGTATGAAACAGTTTCATCTCTGAGCAGTTCCTTCAGTGACACACTTTTACATTTCAGTCAGAGGAAATGACTGTTCTACATACCTGGGTGTGTTTTATACAGCTGAATAAAAGGGGGTTTACAGGCAGCAATCTGGCAACCCCATTCAGCCAGAGGAGAGCAGAGGAGACCGCATCGATCCAGATACATTTTACACACAAAAACAGAAGGAGATCGAGAGGCAGAGACAGAGACTGGGAAATAATCGACTTTCTCCTGATGGAGACCCAGAAGAACATCTGGGTCTCAGTCCTGCTCCTGGCAGCTGTTTTTCTGCAGGAAAAGGTCAGTGCAGGATGCAACGTTCAGGTACGTCTGTCTATGTTCTCATCCTTGCTGTTTGTAACACTGTTATAACGATGAATAATCAGTCACGTGTGTGAGCGGGAAATGAGAGTGAATACACTGTGACTATGGCCTCATAATAATAATAATAAGAAGAAGAAGAAGAAGAAGAAGAAAAGTATTAAATATGTCATGTTTTATTTTACATTATCAAAACTTAAACATTTAAACTGAAATATGGACTATATTATACCATATTCAAATGGACATATCTATCTATCTATCTATCTATCTATCTATCTATCTATCTATCTATCTATCTATCTATCTATCTATCTATCTATCTATCTATCTATCTATCTATCTATCTAGCATATAGAAATAGCACTAATAGCATAAGAAAAAAATAAACTAATGTATAGAAAAAAAACCCAGACTTTTTTCGTCTACGTCTAGTCATTTTGCGATTATTTCACAAACACACACACACAAAAAAAATAATAATAATTGTATACCCAAAATCTCAGAAAACTCAGTTTATTGTGACAATTTATTTATCAGTATTTATCCGTGTTATGTCATGATATCACCCAGCAGGAACATCACTATAATGACTCCCCTACAACTGACTGATATCAATGAGACATACGAGGTATTGCTCAACTTAGCTTTGAAAACATGGACCAAAGGTTAGCCTGAGTCAATGTTTGGGTACGCCAGTTATGTTTATTTAGTCAGAGGACGTGATCATTTAAGTGAGTATTTAGTCCACGTCTGCACTATGATTATTTCTGGAGGTGGTGATGGAGGTGTGTTTTGTGTGTGAAATAATCTACACGTATATGAAAATGTTCAAAAATAAAAATGCTACCACCTGTATTTTAAGGTAGAACTATGATTATTTCTGGAGATGGTGGAGGTGGTGATGGAGGTGTGTTTACTTCAGGGCATAGAGCATAAATTTAAAAATTATTAAAAAAAAATAACATTAAAATACCCATAGTGAAAAACAGAAACCGTCCTAAAAACACAAACTACATGATCTTAGGCTTTCTTTAAAATAATTACCAGATTTCAGAGAAATATTGCTACTGGAACTAAATACAAATGAGTTTTTTTTCCACTCTACATTGACAACACTTTTCCAAAAAGATACATTTACAGCATTATCCAGATTAAATTACATTTTACCTCATTCATACAACAGAGCATATTTGGGGTTAAGGGTTCTTGCTCAGGTGCAGCAGCTTAGTCTGGCTGAGATTTGAACTCACGACCTTCAAATCTAAAGTTAAATGCCTTAACCAATACACTACCACCGAACAGGGGTGGCAGTCTAATGGGGTTATAATAGACAAGCTTTCCAAACCCTCATACTGACAAAATGTTCGAATAATACGCAATTATTCATTGGCAAACTAAAAATGTCAAATGTAGCATATTTTTCCAAAAGAATGAATTTGATGGTCGAACAACCTTTGGATTGGGAGGGGAGTGAATACTTGTGTCACAACTTTGTATAATTTGTAATACAATTTGCTAAATATATATCAGTTTTCCTCATGAATTTCTTGTGGCAGACTCAAAACATACTGTATAGTATAAATTCAGACTACAATAAAAAAACCTTTAGCTAGAATGACAGTGTTTTATAATATTCAAGGTCGACCGATAGCGGATATTAACTACACCGATAGAATGTACTTGCCGATTAATCGAAAGATAGTTTTTAAAATAGATACTGGGTAAAAAAATAAATACAAACAAACAGCCATGAAAAATAGCGTGAACTTTGTAAAAAAAAAAAAAAAAAAGAATCTGACAAAAAAAAAAATCTTACAAAAAAATTGTCATTGTATTTAATAGGGTTGAGATCAAAACTCTATAGCAGGAGATCTTCCACCATGTCCAACCCATGTTAACCAGATCTTTATGAGCTCTGACCTCAAACCTATGTAACACCTTTGACAGACAGACAGACAGACAGACAGACAGACAGACAGACAGACAGACAGACAGACAGACAGACAGACAGACAGATAGATAGATAGATAGATAGATAGATAGATAGATAGATAGATAGATAGATAGATAGATAGATAGATAGATAGATAGATAAGATTGTGCTTTATGCTCCTCCCATTCCACATTTAGTCTTTGTTTGCTCTTATAAGAACATCCACTCTTCTGGAAAAATCAAATTCACATACACATTCATACAGAGTATGACACATAGTGAAATATTTTTTTCAACTGTCGAACATTTAAACAGGAAAAATAAATACATATAAGGATTAAAAAATAAAAATATTAAAGTAACGTGAAAATAAATCAAATAAGTATAAAAGTATATTAAAATATAGTCTCACAATAAAGTATAAAAAAGTTTAAGAATAATAATTTTAAAAAGTATATATATATATATATATATATATATATATATATATATATATATATATATATATATATATGAATTAAACAGAAGGGATGGATGAATATGTGTGACAGATATTGACAGAAGTACAGATTAAAGTGACTCATTATGATTGTGATGTCCCTGTACTGGTAAAAATACAGAAGTGAAATGTAAAAGATGTTCCACTATACCACACATTAAGTAAGTAAATAAGAAGGTCCATTTTTTCACCAACAGTTGTGTAACCCCGCTGCAGATGGCTCCATATACAACTATGGAGCCAAGACATTGACTGAAGGTTTGCACATCCCCTTCAGTCAGTATGCTGGGAAGTACGTCCTCATCGTCAATGTGGCCTCCTTCTGAGGACTTACCTTCCAGTATATGGGTAAGCATTTTAGATTCTTTAAAACATCCGAACCAGGATGCGATAAGTCAATATTTGCGCACATGCCCAGTATGCTGGTATTTGATTCAGCTGCCACTTTTTGATTGCTTTTGCTTTTCATGTAGAAAAGACCAAACAAATATGGGAATGTGATGTCTTTTTTCAAATCTCGCACTGTTTTCTTATCCTGCTCAGAACTGAATGCACTACAGGAGGAACTAAAAGATGTGGGCTTCACAATTCTCGGATTTCCCTGTAACCAGTTTGGGAAACAAGAGCCTGGGAATAATCATGAAATCTTGCCCATGCTAAAGTGAGTAGCATTGAGTTGAGTTTTAAGCCTTGACATTTGGTATGTGACAAATTATAAATCGAGAGTCATAGGTCGACCCGAGGAAGGCAAGTTTCACTCAGCAGTTTTTAATCAGAGGCCAGCTTGTTAGCAGGAAGATCTATTTCGCAATGGCCAAGTGACCTTGTGGAAATGCTTTGTGCGCTAATTCCACCTTTATTAAACTCAGAGCTAAAGTCTACATTCATCACTTGATAATTACTCTTATATGAGTGGTCAGGTTACCCCACTCAGTACTTACTTATATACTTATATACTTCAAAAAGGAACATACTCAAGAATTAGCTAAAAGTTTCATGTCAAACAAATATAATAGGTAGCAGTTTAGTATTGTGCAAACTGCATGTTTACCTCATCACACACTCGCATAAGTGTCAAATTGTTCAGTGTCAGATAGACTTTTGCTATTGTCTAGAGACTAAGAACGTTCCATACCTACAAGGATGACCAAACTTATTAGTTATTGCTTATAATAGTGAGTTTCATCATCATAATCTATAGAGAATGCAACACTATATTCCTGTTTCTTTGACTGATGGTTTCCAACTAGATTGTCCCCAGCCCTCTTACCATATGCCCACACTCCATATTCTACACTGACCATCCTCACCCTATCCTCACTATCCTCACCATATCCTCACTATATCCTCACTATCATCACCACATACTCACTATCCTCACCATATCCTCACTAACATCACCATATCCTTACCATTCTCACCATATCCTCACTAACATCACCTTATCCTCACCATCCTCACCATATCCTTACTACCCTCACCATATCCTCACCATATCCTCACTGTCGTCACTATATCCTCACCATATCCTCACTATCCTCACCATATCCTTACCATCCTCACCATATCCTCACTAACATCACCTTATCCTCACTATCCTCACCATATCCTCACCATATCCTTACTACCCTCACCATATCCTCACCATATCCTCACTATCCTCACCATATCCTTACTATCCTCACCATATCCTCACTATCCTCATTATATCCTTACTATCCTCACCATATCCTCACCATATCCTCACTATCCTCACCATATCCTTACCATCCTCACCATATCCTCACTATTCTCACCATATCCTCACTATCCTCACCATATCCTCACTATCCTCACCATATCCCCACTATCCTCACTATCCTTAACATATCCTTACTATCCTCACCATATCCTCACCCTATCCTCACTATCCTCACCATATCCTTACTATCCTCACCATATCCTCACCCTATCCTCACTATCCTCACCATATCCTTACTATCCTCACCCTATCCTCACCATATCCCCACTATCCTCACTATCCTCACCATATCCTTACTATCCTCACCATATCCTCACTATCCTCACCATATCCCCACTATCCTCACTATCCTCACCATATCCTTACTATCCTCACTATCCTCACCATATCCTTACTATCCTCACCATATCCTCACTATCCTCACCATATCCTTACTATCCTCACCATATCCTCACTATCTTCACCATATCCTTACTATCCGCACCATATCCTCACCATATCCCTACTATCCTCACTATCCTCAGCATATCCTCACCATATCCTCACTATCCTCACCATAACCTCACTATCCTCACCATATCCTGACCATATCCTCACTATCCTCACCATATCCTCACTATTCTCACCATATCCTTACCATCCTCACCATATCCTCACTATCCTCACCATATCCTCACTATCCTCACCATATCCTTACTATCCTCACCATATCCCCACTATCCTTACCATATCCTCACCATATCCTCACTATCCTCACCATATCTTTACTATCCTCACCATATCCTCACCCTATCCTTACTATCCTCACCATATCCTCACTAACATCACCATATCCTTACCATCCTCACCCTACCCTCACTATCCTCACCATATCCTCACCATATCCTCACCATTCTCACCCTATCCTCACTATCCTCACCATATCCTTACTATCCTCACCATATCCTCACTATCCTCACCATATCCCCACTATTCTCACCATATCCTCACCATATCCTTACCATTCTCACCATATCTTCACTAACATCACCATATCCTCACCCTATCCTCACCCTATCCTCACTATCCTCACCATATCCTTACCATCCTCACGCTATCCTCACTATCCTCACCATATCATTACCATCCTCACCCTATCCTCACTATCCTCACCATATCCTTACTATCCTCACCCTATCCTCACCCTATCCTCACTATCCTCACCATATCCTTACAATCCTCACCCTATCCTCACTATCCTCACCATATCCTTACCATCCTCACCCTATCCTCACTATCCTCACCATATCATTACCATCCTCACCCTATCCTCACTATCCTCACCATATCCTTACTATCCTCACCCTATCCTCACCCTATCCTCACTATCCTCACCATATCCTTACAATCCTCACCCTATCCTCACTATACTCACCATATCCTTACCATCCTCACCCTATCCTCACTATCCTCACCATATCCTTACCATCCTCACCCTATCCTCACCATATCCTTACCATCCTCACCCTATTCTCACTATCCTCACCATATACTTACCATCCTCACCCTATCCTCACTATCCTCACCATATCCTTACAATCCTCACCCTATCCTCACTATCCTCACCATATCCTTACCATCCTCCCCCTATCCTCACTTTCCTCACCAAATCCTTACCAACCTCACCCTATCCTCACCATATCCCCACTAACATCACCATATCCTCATGCATTTCCATATAGGCCAACCGACATTCCCTGTAGTCCCTGTAGTACTGGTAAGACCCTGCAAAAAGGTACTCAACGATGGAGTCTTCTTAGGGTCCATAAACAGGAAGTGAAAGTTTTTGTGTTTGCTAGATCACATCACATATGAACATAATTACATGATTAAGATCTAAAATGCAGTTTCTAAGTTCTGAGAACAAAACCTCTCTCCCACAGCACAGAGAAGGTCTGTGTAATTTTAGACACTTTGACATGGCATTTCTCTGGTTGCACTCACAGGTATGTCCGGCCAGGCAAAGGCTTTGTTCCAAACTTCCAGCTCTTTGAAAGCGGTGATGTGAACGGAGAAAACGAGCAAGGCGTTTTCACTTACCTGAAGGTAACGACCCATGTGGTAGCAACAACCCAACGTTAGGGCTTAAGTGTCTTTCATTTCACAGAAGTCCTGATCGTAATGGCATTGGGGGGGGGGGGGAAAGGTTTGAAGATTATAAAAGGTTATTAAGGTTATATAAGTGCAAAGTTATGCTTCATTCATCAGACAGAACCGAGGCTTTGATGCATTTTGATGAATCTTGGAGTTCGTTTAAAATAGGATCAACATGATCCCTTTTCTGCCTGTTCAGAATTTCTGCCCGCCGGTCGGCGAGAGCTTTGGAAACCCCGCCGGCAGGTTGTTTTGGGAGCCTCTGAAAGTCACGGACATCAAGTGGAATTTCGAGAAGTTTCTAGTGGGCCCTGACGGAAAGCCGCTGATGAGGTGGTTTCCGAGGGTGAACGTTTCCGAGGTCCGGGCCGACATCATAAAACTTATCAACGAACGGAATTCCAAAAACTAATCACCTCCAGAATTTATTACACAGGCTCCCCAGATACCAATATTCTACATATAGTCTTATATATCATATTATATACATATAATCTTTCAAAGTGTTTAGGAAATGTGCCAAAAGACAATTTTAAAACTTTTTAGGTCAGTATTCGTCAATTGTTGTCTTTCAGAAGCTGGTTTATATACTATACATATATATATATATAAAATTGTTCCTTGAGTGAAGCAGGTAGGAGCATGAATCGTGGTGGTTCTGGTGATCTTGGGCATGTTCATGAAGCTCAGGTTTAAAAGCAGGACTTTCTGCCAAGCCTGACTGGAGACTGGGGGATAAGAGCAGCTCTTCAGTGCATTCAGGCTGCTTGGTTCCACTCAGACATGTCTGGTTCTCCAGAGCGACCCATCAAACCATGCTCCCACTTGCAAGAGTATCGTGTCAATAAAGCATTACAAAAAAAACCCAACAACCTGACGTTTTCTTTCTTTATGTTCTCTAGAGGATTGTTGATGTAACTCTTTCCAAGTCTTTTGAGAACTTTCACACTACAAATACTGTATATATTTTTTGTACACCTATTTGAATTCTCTGCACCATATAAAATACCACCGAATACACGGGTTTAATTTATTAAGCTTGGGTTTTTTAGTAAACATCCACTACGATGGTTGGACCCTCTGGCATCAAGAATCCTCAAACTGTGCCCTCAAAGCTACACACAATTGTACAGGACGTCTTTAAATGCTGTAGCGTGAACTTTTCCCTTCACTTGAACAAGGAGACCCAAACCTGTTCCAGCCCGTGTACAAATCCAGCTCCATGAAAAGAGGAAGATCTCCTGCTATAGAGCTCCAACCCTATTAAATATCTTTGGGATGAATGAGAACACGGACTGCACCCCAGTTTCGGTCAGTACCTGACTAATGATTGAATCTCCAGAAAAAAGTAGTGGAACAGCTTCCCCAGAAAATGGGGAATAAAAGTGGAACGGGATGTTCATGTAGTGTATCGTATAATAAGACAAAAACAAGGAAACCCTCTGTAGACGTCAGAACATTAAGATTTTTTATTTCTGCATATCAAATACAAAAAAAGATTTATGCCATGTGCTTTTTTGCTATTACAACAAAAAAATCTCTTTACTCAAAGTGCCCGAAATAAGCATGAGACTGCAATCAATAAAGGTGGGGAAAAAAAAAAGAAAAAAGGTTTCAACTTCTACACACTCCACACACTGGTAATAGGTTTAGCAGTTTTTACTCAACACACGTTCACTAGAAAAGCCTGTCCAAAACCTGCTTATTATTATATTTACAGATTGTAAAAGTTGGCTTGGGAAGATTAAAAACGGAGCCGAGTACACGTCTCAAATTACACGTCACGAAGTACAACCCGAACTGGCGCAAAAAAAAAAAAGAAAAAAGAAAAAAAGTGTTTTTATTTGTATTTTTTTTTTTTTTTGTGGGGACACGGATCTTCTATAAATCAATATATTTAAATGGACAGAGTGACGAGGTCGCGGAAATTTCGTAAGCAAAATACGACTGCTATATTACTGATATAAATACATACGAATAACTCCTAAGTACGACGAAAAAAGAACCTTTCTGTGAAAGTTTTTGACGCCATTGTCAGCCTAAACGATCGAAAAACTGAGGACTTCGTTTCCCTCGGTACCATCGATGGTACGGAAACAACAGGAGCAAACACACTGTAGGTCGAATGAGTGCGGGAATTTCTGAGGACTCGAAAAAAATGATGAATAGCTCAAACAAGCTGCTCTGTAGGTCTATGGTCATTATAATAGTTCTATTTAATTTCGGTCCATTTTGTGTCCCAGGATCTACAGTTTAATGCGGACAAAATATCGACACACAAACGATAATACAAAGGCGATGAACCGCACGCCATCTTCACGATTCGAAAGCAACAAAACCGAAGCTTTTTACCATTAGACAGATCTGCAATCACGGCTATACAAGTGTTAACAAGAACCAAAAACAAAAAGAGGATGAATTTTTTACATCGAAGGAGTCTGCAAGAATTCCGAGTTACAGGATGACACTTTCGCGTCGGTGACCTATAGGGTGGTGTGTTATGAAATGAAATTAGGTGAAGGACACAAAAAAAAAAAAAAAATCACAAACACACACACACACACACACACAACATCCCAATCTTTGTTATCAGAAATAAATAGCGATAGTGCTTTATGTTAACGTTCCCCTAAGTGTAACGCTCTTCACTTCATTATGTGTGGAGTGAACTTCAGCTTCAGGTCTTCATCATGATCAGGTGAGTCGTGTGCTTTCTGATCACTAACATAATAATATACTGATATCTTCATCAAGCATTTCTGGAAAATTCAAGCGAATGTATGCAAATTTATTTCACTTCATCGGAGAGACAAACATGAGCTGATGAGAATGAAGATGATGTTGAACATGCTGAAATAAGGAGGATGATGATAATGATGGAGATGGTGTTGAGAATAAGGACGATGATGAGAATGGTGAGACTGAGGATGATGAGACTGAGGATGATGAGACTGAGGATGATGAGACTAAAGATGATGAGAATGAGACTGAGGATGATGAGAATGAGACTGAGGATGATGAGAATACGACTGAGGATGATGATGTTGAGGATGATGAGACTGGTGGTGATGATAAAGCTGTTGAGAGTGAGGATGATAAATATGAGGATGATGAGAATGAGACTGAGGATGATGAGAATGAGACTGAGGATGATGAGAATTAGACTGAGGATGATGATGAGAATGAGACTGAGGATGATGATGTTGAGGATGATGAGACTAAGGAGGATGATGATGTTGATGATGATGAGAATGAGACTGAGGATGATGATGTTGAGTATGATTAGACTGGTGGTGATGATAAAGCTGTTGAGAGTGAGGAGGATAAATATGAGGATGATGAGACTTGTCATTTATACTTACAGCATGCATAAGGCAAACACTCTTATCCAGAACAACTCACATTTACCTCATTAACACACCTGAGCAGTTCAGGGTTAAGGGCCTTGCTCAGGGGCCCTGCTGTGAGAGCTTGATTTTGGCAGGATTCAAACTCATGCTTTTCCAATCAGAAGTCCGACACTGACCCACCGAGCAACCCCTTCCACTAGCAGAGAATGATGATGATGATACCGAAGATGATGAAGACGATAAGAATGAAGATGATTTACAGCTTTCAGGTTTGTTCGTGTAACATGCTTTAAATGACGTGGATTAAAGGGACTTTGAAGTAAAGCCATAACCCAAAAAAACCCCAGAATTAAATAAAATGCTTGGAAATAATTAACCAGTATATTCGCTTGGGTCGTGTAAAGATTTCGTCCAGAAGATTCAACCTTGTAAAAAGCTAAATTATTGATACGAATCCAAATAATGTGTGTATAAGTACAGATGTTCTCCAGAACAGTGTTTCACATACAGGCTTATAAAATGTAAGCATATAAACAACATTCTATTAGAGATATATTTATGTATAGTACACACACACACACACACACACACACACACACACACACACACACACACACACACACACACGATACTGGGAGGAGAAATCAAGGAGGATTCACACCATGCCGACTGAGAGAGAAACTGTGTGTCATGCTACTAAGCTACGTGGTGGCGGAGAAAAAAATAGGTGGAGGAAGAGGATGATGATGATGATGAAGTGCTTAGTGCTTTCCAGAGTCCACGTTCTGACGCTCCCGCTTCCCGAAACCCGCTGCTCCTGCTCCTGCTTCTGCCGACAACAAATACCCCATTAATACAATATACACATTTATTTACACACACATTTTTTTTTTTTTAAATCTTCAAACATCTATAAAACAGGGGAAATTTAACCCTTCGACGCAACACACGTTTATTCTTTACTCAGATGTCGAATAAATAAAAAACGGCATGACGCAACACATCCGGCGATTAAAACCGTCCGTGTGGAAACGTGGCGAAAGTTCCGTTTGGTGTCCTGATGATTTACGTTATTTGAAAACCCCCTAATTAATTTAAAACGATTACAGGGAACGCATGCTCTATTGTTGGTCTCGTTGATGATAAACATACGTTTGCATAAAACATCTGTATTTGTTCATGCGCCTGTTGACGAGATTATAAAAATTTTATGAAGATTGTGCAATTAAATATTTTAATCGATTCACAGCCCTAATATATCTAAATATATTATATACATATATATACATATATATATATATATATATATATATATATATATATACATATATATATATATATAGAGAGAGAGAGAGAGAGAGAGAGAGAGAGAGAGAGAGAGAGAGAGAGAGAGAGAGAGAGAGAGAGAGAAAATATGTTTAACAAAATATTTACTACATACACTACAATTTATAACCAAAAGTTTGTGGACACCTAAACAAAAGCTCCATATGTGCTCCTTTTTGAACATCTACATTTAATCCCCATTTCCTCTTTTAAGAACCTCCACTGTTCTAGAAAGATGTTCCACTAGATTTTTCTTGGAGATCTTAAGATTCCTTCATTCACAAGGGTGGTAGTAAAGTCAGGTGCTGATGTCAGCAGTCAGTGTTCACATTCATTACGTCCCATAGGGTAGGAGCTCTATAGCAGGAGATAGTCCACTGTATCCAACCCATATCATCATGGAGATGTGCTTTGTGCACTTTGTGTCATGCAGGAACGGGTTTTGGAGAAGGAGCACATGTAAGGCTGGAAAAGTCAGGTGTCCTGGTACTTTTGGCCAAACATTGTGAGTGCATTTATCTGTGTGTGTGTGTGTGTGTGTGTGTACCTGTACTTTCTGGTGGTGCTCTTGCTGCGTCTGTTTGTACTCTGGAGCCGCGTGGCTGTGGGAATGACGTTTGCCAAGGAAAACCCTACACACACACACACACACACACACACACACACACACACACACACACACACAGGTCATATTAAGCTGATGGATTGATACTTATTTATGTTACTGTTATTAGTGTATGTATATATATATATATATTAGGGGTGTAATGGTACACATATTCATACTGAACCGTTTCGGTACTGGGCTTTCGGGTTCGGTGCACATGTGTATCGAATGCAATGTTTGTTTTAGGTGCAGAACATCATAACAATCTCAGTTCCTTTAGTAACGCATTACATGGCAGACTGTTTAGTCTCCACATCACACTTTGAGTGCAGTGTCACAGTTTTTGTTATTATTATAAA
>NC_060893.1:22580100-22582600 GCF_014805685.1 Silurus meridionalis | reverse complement strand
AGGACGGCGATCTGAGTGTGGAGCTCCTGCTGGCGCAAGTTCAGGACTCCTTCACCGAGGTTCATTCCGGCCTGGGAGTTGGGAGAGTGCAGGTTCAGTGCTTCCTCCAGGGCCTGGAATTCACACACACATGCGAACGTATGAACAAAAGTATCGAGACACCTGACTTTTCCAGCCATATGTGGTTCCTTCCCATAAGCACACATCATCTTTGAAACCTTAAATTGTTTCCTTCACTTTAACTAGGAGACCACAGGGTTGAGGTCAGAGCTCCATGAAGATATGCTTAACATGAGTTGGACATGGTAGAAGATCTCCTGCTAGAGAGTTCTGACCTCAACCCTATTGAATAAAATGAATGTGAACTAGAGGTCGACCGATTAATCGTTTTTGCCGATTAATCGGCAGCAATAGTTGATTGATGGAACTATCGGCTTTTAGAGAGAAGAACACCGACCCGGTTGAGGCGCTGGATCTCCTTCTCCTGGTACTCTCTCTGCTTAGTGAGCGGCACCAGCTGATCCTGAAGGTAGCGCACTTTCTGTTTCAGCTCGCACGTTTCTGTCGTCAAACACTCCTTTTCACCCTGAAAAATAAAAAACACATGGATATACTGGTACATCATATAACAGCTTATTTTCACCGTTTTGCAACAAAATTCCTACAGAAGCTCAGAAAGAAAACTAAGTCAGAATAGGTATTTTTGGTTATACACTGGCAGACAGGCAGACAGACAGGCAGACAGACAGACAGGCGGACGACTAAAGCAGATAGATAGACAGACAGACAGACAGACGATTAAGGCAGATAGATACCCAGACATACAGACAGACAGACAGACAACTAAGGCAGATAGACAGACAGACAGACAGACAGACAGACAGACGATTAAGGCAGATAGATACACAAACAGACAGACAGACGGACGACTAAAGCAGATAGATAAGATACATAGACAGACAGACGATTAAGACAGAAATATACACAGACAGACAGACAGACAGACAGACAGACAGACGATTAAAGCAGATAGATACACAAACAGACAGACATACAGACAGACAGACGACTAAGGCAGATAGATACACAGACAGACAGACAGACGACTAAGGCAAATAGATACACTGACAGACAGAGACAGACAATTAAGGCAGATAGATACACAGACAGACAGACAGACGGACGATTAAGGCAGATAGATACACAGACAGACGACTAAGGCAGATAGATACACAGACAGACAGACAGACAGACAATTAAGGCAGATAGATACACAGACAGACAGACAGACGACTAAGGCAGATAGATACACAGACAGACAGACAGACAGACAGACAGACAGACAGACAGACAGACAGACAGAGACAATTAAGGCAGATAGATACACAGACAGACGACTAAGGCAGATAGATACACAGACAGACAGACAGACAGACAGACAGACGGACGATTAAGGCAGATAGATACACAGACAGACAGACAGACGGACAGACGGACGACTAAGGCAGATAGATACACAAGTAGACAGACAGACAAAAGCTTTTATATGCAGAAATTCCAACAGAAGTTTGCACTTAAAATTTCCTATTGGAGGAATTTATTAGCTCAGTGTCATAAAACATATTAGTACATTATCAGTAGATGTTGAACTTTATGGGACTCTACATAAAATGTTGTTCGCTTACAAACAGGGGTGATGAAAAGCTTCCTGAGACACGCAACATGGAAGAAACAAACAAAACAAAGGAAGACCAACACCACTGAGGGTGTTTACGGGGTGTGGGGTCCGGAGATGGGAACAGGACATGGTTTATGACTATAGCAGAGGTGACAGGCAAAGGATATAAACTGAATGGCACACAAACATATCAGGAGTTACAGGTATATATTTACTGCATGGCCAAATGGTTGTGGACAACTGACTATAAGATTGTTCCCCATTTGCTCTTATAAAGCTCTTTGCTCTTATACCTTCACACTTCTGGGAAGATGTTCCACTAGATTTATGGAGATGCATTCAGCTGCAAGGGTGTTAGTAAAGTCAGGTACTGATGAAGGTGAGGAGAGGAGGCCTGGGGTTCAGTCAGCTTTCATCTGTCCATCTGTCTACTTATTTACCAACCTATATGTCTACCTACCTCTATCTGTCTGTCTGTCATGGGCCTGGGGTGTCTATTCTCTCTGTCCGCCTCTCTATCTCTCTATCTATCTCTCTATCTCTCTATCTGCCTGTCATGGGCCTGGGGTGTCTATTCTGTCTGTCTGTCTCTCTATCTATCTGCCTGTCTGTCATGGGCCTGGGGTGTCTAGTCTGTCTGTCTGTCTGTCTGTCTGTCTGTCTGTCTGTCATGGGCCTGGGGTGTCTATTCTGTCTGTCTGTCTGTCTGTCTGTCTGCCTGTCTGTCTGCCTGTCTGTCTGTCAATCATGGGCATTGGGTGTCTATTCTGTCTCTCTATCTATCTGCCTGTCTGTCTGTCATGGGCCTGGGGTGTCTATTCT
>NC_060893.1:22572600-22577600 GCF_014805685.1 Silurus meridionalis | reverse complement strand
TTCGAAGAAAGAAATTTCACCGTGTGTTTCCGACCCACAACTGAAAACGATACTGGGGACAACCCCAGGGCGACCTTCCCCTCACAGATGAGTGTATATTATTTATACAGTATAAGTATACAACTGTGTCTCCAACTTTTAAAGAAGAAAAAACACACATGGTGGGAAATGGAGGGTGTCCAAATCCTTTCCCCCGTCTTGTATAAACGTTTTTTTCTATATCCGCGTTTTCTGATTTCGTTACCGTGTACCCCATCACTGAAATCGCAGCTGGAACTTCTAACCGAGCGCTCGATACGACCGATCGAAATGATACGTTTTTTATAAGTCCACTCTACTCACTCTTTCTCTCTCTCGATTGTCTTCGGACAAATTGTCCTCCGTTCTCGTCTGAACTGCATGTTGCATAATATTCAGCTCGATCGACAATTCTTGAACGGTGGGGATGCGGTAGAATAGAAGTTGCTAAAATCTTTACTAGCACATTTATATTTACGGCATTTGCGTGTATCCATATTTATCTTATTAATACAACTGAGCAGCTATGGAGTTAAAGGACCGTGTTTAGGGGCCCAAGAGTGGCAGCATAGTGTGTGGCTGAGATTTGAACTCACGACCTTTGGATCCATTGTCCAACACCTTAACCACTAAGCTGTCCCCTCTTCGTGGAACACTCTTGTGGCTGAATGGGGTAGTGGATGGCGCTTATAACTGAAAATGGGGACTGAATGAAGAATGGGATGTTCAAAAGGGACATTTGGTCATGTTGTATATATATTAAACATTTCTACACGCTGCATAAAATAATGTGAATAACGCAAGGTTATGAGCGTCTGACATATATTTGATAGTAATTGTGAGTGTATAAAGCGTTCTGGATCCTACAAAGTGTGGCGACAATAAGTAGATAATAAACGGCGTCGACAATAAACGGCGTCGACAATAAACGGCGTAGACAATAAGTGACACGATGGTACAAGCTGAGAGCAGGAGGTAGTACCAGGTCACATGGTTTTCTTCCGTCGCTGTCACTGACAAGAGAGGATGTGTGGGCGGAGAGAGAGAAAAAGAGAATGAGAGAGAGAAAGATAAAAGAGAAAGACAGAGATGTGCAGGTTCTGCAGGAAACCTCGTGAAGGGGAATTCTGCGGGAGGGGGTGCTTGTGGTCTGCGAGAGAGGCTTCGGTCGGCGTTTCCGTCAGCGAACGTTTCCACTGCTGAGCCAGATTTGAGCGCGTTCGGCAAACCTGCAGAGCCGCCGGTGCGCTCGATTCTAATGCCGGCTCACACGTCACCCTGGCCACAAGCGATTGTGCAACGCGCGATTCACAGGAACGGGTGAATCATGGCGCGTTCGAGCGAAAAAACGCTTACTCCACAGGTGGAATTTTACACACTATTTATATTTACACATTCAATACCTTCTGCTCATACTGCGCCTTCATCGAGTTCCACTGAATGTCCCACTGTTTGTTCACCTCTAGCACCTTGGAAAAAAAAATGGCATGTCAGCATATCACACACACATACTGAACATGCAGTGATATTCCTCATACAAAAAAAAAAGGAAGTGACTGATACACTTACGTCTCTCCTCTGTTTCTCCAAAAGCCTGATCTTCTTCTCGTACAACTCGGGGTCCAGAGTCTTGGATGGAGTCTTTTCTGCTTTACTAGACTGCTAGGAAAATACAAACGAATAATAATAATAAAAATCATAATAATAAAATAATCATACAATTTGCAATTATTTTTATTATTATTTTATTATTAATTATTTATATTAATTATTATATGAATTAATTATATTATAATTTTTTTTAAATATTAATAAAACATTTTTATATTATTTTACAATATTTTACATGAAAAACCTATTCAAATATTTAATTTTTTATTTGATTTTTTTATAATTTATTAGCAAACAATACAAATATTATACTAACATTTTTTTTGACAATTTAAAATATTGTATTATGGAATTTATTTTACATTTAAAAAATATTCCATTTGATTTGTTCAGAATGTATATGAAAAACAATTAATACATGATTTAATTTTTTTTACCATTTAAAGATATTTGATATTATTTATATTTTTTGTGAATTATTTTGTAAACATTCAATGTAAAATGTATAAATGTTTTCACACATTTTATTATTTTATTTGATGTTTTGGAACATTAAAATAATTTATAAATTTGATTGCTTTAGGATTATCGGATTTTATTTAACATTCCTTTTTTAAAACATTTTCGTATTATTTAATTAATGTTATCATTTAAAAAAAAAGTTTAAACCTAATTATATAAAATAAATAAATAACTCCTCAGGTTTGCTGATATCGATATTGATGTTTATTTGAAAAACAGCATCCAACAAAGTTATATCTAATAATATTATTTATATATTGCTCATCATCAGATTATTATGTAACAAACATGAGGCCATTTAAACTGTTTCTAGATGCGTTTCCGACGTCCAGGATGAAATCTCAAAAGTTTGTGGACACCTGAACATAACAGGTGATCTTCCACTCCAACCCTTGTATCTTCATGGAGCATTGTCATGCTGAAACAGGTTTAGATCTCAATGAAGGGAAAATTCAATGCTACCACATGCAAAAACATTTGTGTGCCCCCAACTTCGTGGATAAAGTTTTGGGAAGAACCGAGCACGGCCGGAAAAGGCGGGGTGTCCCAATACTTGTGGCCAAACCGTGTAATCTAAGACCAATAAGACGATTAAGTAGGGGACGTGGTATATACGGTGTACTTCCTTTTAATCAGGAAGTTTAGACTTTTCAAACCACAATGTGCAAAAACAAAAATAGTTTGGGTTGCCAGTTCCTGCTCACGAAATCCTCTGCTTTTAAGGCTCGTCCGTACCACTGTTTGACATGCTGAGCTGCTTTTCTGCTCACTGTGCTTGTAGAGTGAATATATGAGCTCAGTCTTCTGATCCCAGGATGTTTTTTGTTTTCTGCACCGTTCTGTTCCCCAATAGTTGTGTATTTAAATACACATATTCAACCTGAACTTTAATAAATTAACTGTTTTATTATGTTTAATTTTATCGTTTCTTCACGGAATTGTTTCATGGTTTCTCAGCAGCTGATTGGGCAAGAATGAGGAACTAGAAGCCATGCTGGTTTTCCCTAGACTGGTTTAAACGCAGTGCTGATTCATCTGTACACTTCTCAGCTTACACACACACACACACACACACACACACACACACACACACACACACACGCACACCATAGAGAACCCTTGGGGTATTAAAATAAACAGGAAGACACGAGCATAACCTCTGAGGGTACAGGAGGGGTTGGAGTTTCTGAGGTAAAAGTCACCTGAGCGGCATGTGCCTGCTGAGTCACCACCGCCTCCAGCTTCACTTTCACCGCTTCCTCTTTGGCCACCTCGTCTTTGGAGTCAGATGACTCGCTCTGTGCCACCTCGGGCCGTCCGCTCACCTGCTCGCGCAGCTTCAAGTTCTCCTGCCTGTTCTCACGCACGCACGCACGCACACACGCACACACGCACACACGCACACACACACAAAGAGGAATTCCTGAGTCTAAAGCCATAATTGTCTTTACAGCTGTCAAATAGTGTAATAACAAAACAAAAATAATAGTGTGTATTGTATTAAATGCAAACACACACACACACACAGATGCAAACACACACACACACAGATGCAGACACACACACACAGATGCAGACACACACACACACACACACACACACAGATGCAGACACACACACACACAGATGCAGACACACACACACACACACACAGATGCAGACACACACACACACACAGATGCAGACACACACACACAGATGCAGACACACACACACACAGATGTAGACACACACACACACAGATGCAGACACACACACAGATGCAGACACACACACAGATGCAGACACACACACAGATGCAGACACACACAGATGCAGACACACACAGATGCAGACACACACACACAGATGCAGACACACACAGATGCAGACACACACACAGATGCAGACACACACACAGATGCAGACACACACACAGATGTAGACACACACACAGGTGCAGACACACACACACACACAGATGTAGACACACACACAGATACAGACACACACACGTAGACACACACAGATGTAGACACACACACAGATGCAGACACACACACACGCAGACACACACATACACAGATACAGACACACACACGTAGACACACACACAGATGTAGACACACACACAGATGCAGACACACACAGATGTAGACACACACACACACAGATGTAGACACACACACACACAGATGTAGACACACACACACAGATGTAGACAGACACACACAGATGTAGACACACACACAGATGCAGACACACACACACAGATGCAGACACACACAGATGCAGACACACACACAGATGCAGACACACACACAGATGCAGACACACACACAGATGTAGACACACACACAGGTGCAGACACACACACACACACAGATGTAGACACACACACAGATACAGACACACACACGTAGACACACACAGATGTAGACACACACACAGATGCAGACACACACACACGCAGACACACACATACACAGATACAGACACACACACGTAGACACACACACAGATGTAGACACACACACAGATGCAGACACACACAGATGTAGACACACACACACACAGATGTAGACACACACACACACAGATGTAGACACACACACACAGATGTAGACAGACACACACAGATGTAGACACACACACAGATGCAGACACACACACACAGATGTAGACAGACACACACACACAGATGTAGACACACACACAGATGTAGACACACACAGATGTAGACACACACACACGTAGACACACATACACAGATACAGACACACACACACGTAGACACACACACAGATGCAGACACACACACACAGATGTAGACACACACACAGATGCAGACACACACACAGATGCAGACA